>NW_024058123.1:0-66965 GCF_016432855.1 Salvelinus namaycush
GGGTAGAGACACCAGTTCTGAGGAGAGATGTCTGGTCTGTAGGGGTAGAGACACCAGTTCTGAGGGAGAGGATGTCTGGGTATGTAGAGGACACCAGTTATGACGTAGAGATATGTGTAGGGTAGAGACACAAGTTCTTGAGTAGAGAAGAGATGTCGGTGTAGGCGTAGAGACACCAGTCTGAGTAGAGATGTCTGGTGTAGGGTTAGAGACCAGTTCTGAGGAGAGATGTCCGGTGTAGGGGAGAGACACCGTTCTGAGTAGGAGATGTCTGGTGTAGGTAGAGACACCAGTTTTGAGAGAGAGCGTTGGTGTAGGGTAGAGACACCAGTCTGAGGAGAGATGTCTGGTGTAGGGTGAGACACCAGTTCTGAGTAGAGATGTTGGTGTAGGGTAGAGCCACCATTTCTGAGTAGAGATGTCTGGTGTGGGTAGAGGACACCAGTTCTGAGTAGAGATCCTGTCGGTTGTAGGTAGAGACACCAGTTTGAGTAGAGATGTCTGTTGTTAGGGTAGAGGACACCAGTTTGAGGAGAGATGTCCGTGTGTAGGGTAGAGACAGTTATGAGTAGGAGATGTCCGGTTTAGGGTAGAGACACCAGTTCTGAGTAGAGTGTTCCGGTGTAGGGTAGGAGACACCAGTTCTGAGGAGAGATGTCTGGGTTAGGTAGGGACACCAGTTATGAAGTAGAGATGTCGGTGTTAGGGTAGGAGACACCAGTTCTGAGTGTAGAGATGTCTGGTGTAGGGTAGAGACACCAGTTCTGAGTAGAGATGTCCTGGTGTAGGGTAGAGACACCAGTTCTGAGTAGAGATGTCTGGTGTAGGGTAGAGGACACCAGTTCTGAGTAGAGATGTCTGGTGTAGGGTAGAGACACCAGTTCTGAGTAGAGATGTCTGGTGTAGGGTAGAGACACCAGTTCTGAGTAGAGATGTCTGGTGTAGGGTAGAGACACCAGTTCTGAGTAGAGATGTCTGGTGTAGGGTAGAGACACCAGTTCTGAGTAGAGATGTCTGGTGTAGGGTAGAGACACCAGTTCTGAGTAGAGATGTCCGGTGTAGGGTAGAGACACCAGTTCTGAGTAGAGATGTCTGGTGTAGGGTAGAGACACCAGTTCTGAGTAGAGATGTCCGGTGTAGGGTAGAGACACCAGTTCTGAGTAGAGATGTCTGGTGTAGGGTAGAGACACCAGTTCTGAGTAGAGATGTCTGGTGTAGGGTAGAGACACCAGTTCTGAGTAGAGATGTCTGGTGTAGGGTAGAGACAGTTCTGATTAGAGACACCCGTTCTGAGTAGAGATGTCCGGTGTAGGGTAGAGACACCAGTTCTGAGTAGAGATGTCTGTTGTAGGGTAGAGACACCAGTTCTGAGTAGAGATGTCCGGTGTAGGGTAGAGACACCAGTTCTGAGTAGAGATGTCTGGTGTAGGGTAGAGACACCAGTTCTGAGTAGAGATGTCTGGTGTAGGGTAGAGACACCAATTCTGAGGAGAGATGTCTGGTGTAGGGTAGAGACACCAGTTCTGAGGAGAGATGTCTGGTGTAGGGTAGAGACACCAGTTCCGAGTAGAGATGTCTGGTGTAGGGTAGAGGACACCAGTTCTGAGGAGAGATGTCCGGTGTAGGGTAGAGACACCAGTTCTGAGTAGAGATGTCTGGTGTAGGGTAGAGACACCAGTTCTGAGTAGAGATGTCTGGTGTAGGGTAGAGACACCAGTTCTGAGTAGAGATGTCCGGTGTAGGGTAGAGACACCAGTTCTGAGGAGAGATGTCCGGTGTAGGGTAGAGACACCAGTTCTGAGTAGAGATGTCCGGTGTAGGGTAGAGACACCAGTTCTGAGGAGAGATGTCCGGTGTAGGGTAGAGACACCAGTTCTGAGGAGAGATGTCTGGTGTAGGGTAGAGACACCAGTTCTGAGTAGAGATGTCTGGTGTAGGGTAGAGACACCAGTTCTGAGTAGAGATGTCCGGTGTAAAGTAGAGACACCAGTTCTGAGTAGAGATGTCTGGTGTAGGGTAGAGACACCAGTTCTGAGGAGAGATGTCTGGTGTAGGGTAGAGACACCAGTTCTGAGTAGAGATGTCTGGTGTAGGGTAGAGACACCAGTTCTGAGTAGAGATGTCTGGTGTAGGGTAGAGACACCAGTTCTGAGTAGAGATGTCTGGTGTAGGGTAGAGACACCAGTTTTGAGGAGAGATGTCTGGTGTAGGGTAGAGACACCAGTTCTGAGTAGAGATGTCTGATGTAGGGTAGAGACACCAGTTCTGAGGAGAGATGTCTGGTGTAGGGTAGAGACACCAGTTCTGAGTAGAGATGTCTGGTGTAGGGTAGAGACACCAGTTCTGAGTAGAGATGTCTGGTGTAGGGTAGAGACACCAGTTCTGAGTAGAGATGTCTGGTGTAGGGTAGAGACACCAGTTCCAAGGAGAGATGTCTGGTGTAGGGTAGAGACACCAGTTCTGAGTAGAGATGTCTGGTGTAGGGGAGAGACACCAGTTCTGAGTAGAGATGTCCGGTGTAGGGTAGAGACACCAGTTCTGAGGAGAGATGTCTGGTGTAGGGTAGAGACACCAGTTCTGAGGAGAGATGTCTGGTGTAGGGTAGAGACACCAGTTCTGAGTAGAGATGTCTGGTGTAGGGTAGAGACACCAGTTCTGAGTAGAGATGTCCGGTGTAGGGTAGAGACACCAGTTCTGAGTAGAGATGTCTGGTGTAGGGTAGAGACACCAGTTCTGAGTAGAGATGTCTGGTGTAGGGTAGAGACACCAGTTCTGAGGAGAGATGTCCGGTGTAGGGTAGAGACACCAGTTCTGAGTAGAGATGTCCGGTGTAGGGTAGAGACACCAGTTCTGAGGAGAGATGTCTGGTGTAGGGTAGAGACACCAGTTCTGAGTAGAGATGTCTGGTGTAGTGGAGAGACACCAGTTCTGAGTAGAGATGTCTGGTGTAGGGTAGAGACACCAGTTCTGAGTAGAGATGTCTGGTGTAGGGTAGAGACACCAGTTCTGAGTAGAGATGTCCGGTGTAGGGTAGAAACACCAGTTCTGAGTAGAGATGTCCGGTGTAGGGTAGAGACACCAGTTCTGAGGAGAGATGTCTGGTGTAGGGTAGAGACACCAGTTCTGAGTAGAGATGTCCGGTGTATGGTAGAGACACCAGTTCTGAGTAGAGATGTCTGTTGTAGGGTAGAGACACCAGTTCTGAGTAGAGATGTCCGGTGTAGGGTAGAGACACCAGTTCTGAGTAGAGATGTCTGGTGTAGGGTAGAGACACCAGTTCTGAGTAGAGATGTCTGGTGTAGGGTAGAGACACCAATTCTGAGGAGAGATGTCTGGTGTAGGGTAGAGACACCAGTTCTGAGGAGAGATGTCTGGTGTAGGGTAGAGACACCAGTTCCGAGTAGAGATGTCTGGTGTAGGGTAGAGACACCAGTTCTGAGGAGAGATGTCCGGTGTAGGGTAGAGACACCAGTTCTGAGTAGAGATGTCTGGTGTAGGGTAGAGACACCAGTTCTGAGTAGAGATGTCTGGTGTAGGGTAGAGACACCAGTTCTGAGTAGAGATGTCCGGTGTAGGGTAGAGACACCAGTTCTGAGGAGAGATGTCCGGTGTAGGGTAGAGACACCAGTTCTGAGTAGAGATGTCCGGTGTAGGGTAGAGACACCAGTTCTGAGGAGAGATGTCCGGTGTAGGGTAGAGACACCAGTTCTGAGGAGAGATGTCTGGTGTAGGGTAGAGACACCAGTTCTGAGTAGAGATGTCTGGTGTAGGGTAGAGACACCAGTTCTGAGTAGAGATGTCCGGTGTAAAGTAGAGACACCAGTTCTGAGTAGAGATGTCTGGTGTAGGGTAGAGACACCAGTTCTGAGGAGAGATGTCTGGTGTAGGGTAGAGACACCAGTTCTGAGTAGAGATGTCTGGTGTAGGGTAGAGACACCAGTTCTGAGTAGAGATGTCTGGTGTAGGGTAGAGACACCAGTTCTGAGTAGAGATGTCTGGTGTAGGGTAGAGACACCAGTTTTGAGGAGAGATGTCTGGTGTAGGGTAGAGACACCAGTTCTGAGTAGAGATGTCTGATGTAGGGTAGAGACACCAGTTCTGAGGAGAGATGTCTGGTGTAGGGTAGAGACACCAGTTCTGAGTAGAGATGTCTGGTGTAGGGTAGAGACACCAGTTCTGAGTAGAGATGTCTGGTGTAGGGTAGAGACACCAGTTCTGAGTAGAGATGTCTGGTGTAGGGTAGAGACACCAGTTCCAAGGAGAGATGTCTGGTGTAGGGTAGAGACACCAGTTCTGAGTAGAGATGTCTGGTGTAGGGGAGAGACACCAGTTCTGAGTAGAGATGTCCGGTGTAGGGTAGAGACACCAGTTCTGAGGAGAGATGTCTGGTGTAGGGTAGAGACACCAGTTCTGAGGAGAGATGTCTGGTGTAGGGTAGAGACACCAGTTCTGAGTAGAGATGTCTGGTGTAGGGTAGAGACACCAGTTCTGAGTAGAGATGTCCGGTGTAGGGTAGAGACACCAGTTCTGAGTAGAGATGTCTGGTGTAGGGTAGAGACACCAGTTCTGAGTAGAGATGTCTGGTGTAGGGTAGAGACACCAGTTCTGAGGAGAGATGTCCGGTGTAGGGTAGAGACACCAGTTCTGAGTAGAGATGTCCGGTGTAGGGTAGAGACACCAGTTCTGAGGAGAGATGTCTGGTGTAGGGTAGAGACACCAGTTCTGAGTAGAGATGTCTGGTGTAGTGGAGAGACACCAGTTCTGAGTAGAGATGTCTGGTGTAGGGTAGAGACACCAGTTCTGAGTAGAGATGTCTGGTGTAGGGTAGAGACACCAGTTCTGAGTAGAGATGTCCGGTGTAGGGTAGAAACACCAGTTCTGAGTAGAGATGTCCGGTGTAGGGTAGAGACACCAGTTCTGAGTAGAGATGTCTGGTGTAGGGTAGAGACACCCGTTCTGAGTAGAGATGTCCGGTGTAGGGTAGAGACACCAGTTCTGAGTAGAGATGTCTGTTGTAGGGTAGAGACACCAGTTCTGAGTAGAGATGTCCGGTGTAGGGTAGAGACACCAGTTCTGAGTAGAGATGTCTGGTGTAGGGTAGAGACACCAGTTCTGAGTAGAGATGTCTGGTGTAGGGTAGAGACACCAGTTCTGAGGAGAGATGTCTGGTGTAGGGTAGAGACACCAGTTCTGAGGAGAGATGTCTGGTGTAGGGTAGAGACACCAGTTCCGAGTAGAGATGTCTGGTGTAGGGTAGAGACACCAGTTCTGAGGAGAGATGTCCGGTGTAGGGTAGAGACACCAGTTCTGAGTAGAGATGTCTGGTGTAGGGTAGAGACACCAGTTCTGAGTAGAGATGTCTGGTGTAGGGTAGAGACACCAGTTCTGAGTAGAGATGTCCGGTGTAGGGTAGAGACACCAGTTCTGAGGAGAGATGTCCGGTGTAGGGTAGAGACACCAGTTCTGAGTAGAGATGTCCGGTGTAGGGTAGAGACACCAGTTCTGAGGAGAGATGTCCGGTGTAGGGTAGAGACACCAGTTCTGAGGAGAGATGTCTGGTGTAGGGTAGAGACACCAGTTCTGAGTAGAGATGTCTGGTGTAGGGTAGAGACACCAGTTCTGAGTAGAGATGTCCGGTGTAGAGTAGAGACACCAGTTCTGAGTAGAGATGTCTGGTGTAGGGTAGAGACACCAGTTCTGAGGAGAGATGTCTGGTGTAGGGTAGAGACACCAGTTCTGAGTAGAGATGTCTGGTGTAGGGTAGAGACACCAGTTCTGAGTAGAGATGTCTGGTGTAGGGTAGAGACACCAGTTCTGAGTAGAGATGTCTGGTGTAGGGTAGAGACACCAGTTTTGAGGAGAGATGTCTGGTGTAGGGTAGAGACACCAGTTCTGAGTAGAGATGTCTGGTGTAGGGTAGAGACACCAGTTCTGAGGAGAGATGTCTGGTGTAGGGTAGAGACACCAGTTCTGAGTAGAGATGTCTGGTGTAGGGTAGAGACACCAGTTCTGAGTAGAGATGTCTGGTGTAGGGTAGAGACACCAGTTCTGAGTAGAGATGTCTGGTGTAGGGTAGAGACACCAGTTCCAAGGAGAGGTGTCTGGTGTAGGGTAGAGACACCAGTTCTGAGTAGAGATGTCTGGTGTAGGGGAGAGACACCAGTTCTGAGTAGAGATGTCCGGTGTAGGGTAGAGACACCAGTTCTGAGGAGAGATGTCTGGTGTAGGGTAGAGACACCAGTTCTGAGGAGAGATGTCTGGTGTAGGGTAGAGACACCAGTTCTGAGTAGAGATGTCTGGTGTAGGGTAGAGACACCAGTTCTGAGTAGAGATGTCCGGTGTAGGGTAGAGACACCAGTTCTGAGTAGAGATGTCTGGTGTAGGGTAGAGACACCAGTTCTGAGTAGAGATGTCTGGTGTAGGGTAGAGACACCAGTTCTGAGGAGAGATGTCCGGTGTAGGGTAGAGACACCAGTTCTGAGTAGAGATGTCCGGTGTAGGGTAGAGACACCAGTTCTGAGGAGAGATGTCTGGTGTAGGGTAGAGACACCAGTTCTGAGTAGAGATGTCTGGTGTAGGGTAGAGACACCAGTTCTGAGTAGAGATGTCTGGTGTAGTGGAGAGACACCAGTTCTGAGTAGAGATGTCTGGTGTAGGGTAGAGACACCAGTTCTGAGTAGAGATGTCTGGTGTAGGGTAGAGACACCAGTTCTGAGTAGAGATGTCCGGTGTAGGGTAGAAACACCAGTTCTGAGTAGAGATGTCCGGTGTAGGGTAGAGACACCAGTTCTGAGGAGAGATGTCTGGTGTAGGGTAGAGACACCAGTTCTGAGTAGAGATGTCCGGTGTAGGGTAGAGACACCAGTTCTGAGTAGAGATGTCTGGTGTAGGGTAGAGACACCAGTTCTGAGTAGAGATGTCTGGTGTAGGGTAGAGACACCAGTTCTGAGGAGAGATGTCCGGTGTAGGGTAGAGACACCAGTTCTGAGTAGAGATGTCTGGTGTAGGGTAGAGACACCAGTTCTGAGTAGAGATGTCTGGTGTAGGGTAGAGACACCAGTTCTGAGTAGAGATGTCCGGTGTAGGGTAGAGACACCAGTTCTGAGTAGAGATGTCTGGTGTAGGGTAGAGACACCAGTTCTGAGTAGAGATGTCCGGTGTAGGGTAGAGACACCAGTTCTGAGTAGAGATGTCCGGTGTAGGGTAGAGACACCAGTTCTGAGGAGAGATGTCCGGTGTACGGTAGAGACACCAGTTCTGAGTAGAGATGTCCGGTGTAGGGTAGAGACACCAGTTCTGAGTAGAGATGTCTGGTGTAGGGTAGAGACACCCGTTCTGAGTAGAGATGTCCGGTGTAGGATAGAGACACCAGTTCTGAGTAGAGATGTCTGGTGTAGGGTAGAGACACCAGTTCTGAGTAGAGATGTCCGGTGTAGGGTAGAGACAGCAGTTCTGAGTAGAGATGTCTGGTGTAGGGTAGAGACACCAGTTCTGAGTAGAGATGTCTGGTGTAGGGTAGAGACACCAGTTCTGAGGAGAGATGTCTGGTGTAGGGTAGAGACACCAGTTCTGAGGAGAGATGTCTGGTGTAGGGTAGAGACACCAGTTCCGAGTAGAGATGTCTGGTGTAGGGTAGAGACACCAGTTCTGAGGAGAGATGTCCGGTGTAGGGTAGAGACACCAGTTCTGAGTAGAGATGTCTGGTGTAGGGTAGAGACACCAGTTCTGAGTAGAGATGTCTGGTGTAGGGTAGAGACACCAGTTCTGAGTAGAGATGTCCGGTGTAGGGTAGAGACACCAGTTCTGAGGAGAGATGTCCGGTGTAGGGTAGAGACACCAGTTCTGAGTAGAGATGTCCGGTGTAGGGTAGAGACACCAGTTCTGAGGAGAGATGTCCGGTGTAGGGTAGAGACACCAGTTCTGAGTAGAGATGTCTGGTGTAGGGTAGAGACACCAGTTCTGAGGAGAGATGTCTGGTGTAGGGTAGAGACACCAGTTCTGAGTAGAGATGTCTGGTGTAGGGTAGAGACACCAGTTCTGAGTAGAGATGTCTGGTGTAGGGTAGAGACACCAGTTCTGAGTAGAGATGTCTGGTGTAGGGTAGAGACACCAGTTTTGAGGAGAGATGTCTGGTGTAGGGTAGAGACACCAGTTCTGAGTAGAGATGTCTGGTGTAGGGTAGAGACACCAGTTCTGAGGAGAGATGTCTGGTGTAGGGTAGAGACACCAGTTCTGAGTAGAGATGTCTGGTGTAGGGTAGAGACACCAGTTCTGAGTAGAGATGTCTGGTGTAGGGTAGAGACACCAGTTCTGAGTAGAGATGTCTGGTGTAGGGTAGAGACACCAGTTCTGAGGAGAGATGTCTGGTGTAGGGTAGAGACACCAGTTCTGAGTAGAGATGTCTGGTGTAGGGGAGAGACACCAGTTCTGAGTAGAGATGTCCGGTGTAGGGTAGAGACACCAGTTCTGAGGAGAGATGTCTGGTGTAGGGTAGAGACACCAGTTCTGAGGAGAGATGTCTGGTGTATGGTAGAGACACCAGTTCTGAGTAGAGATGTCTGGTGTAGGGTAGAGACACCAGTTCTGAGTAGAGATGTCCGGTGTAGGGTAGAGACACCAGTTCTGAGTAGAGATGTCTGGTGTAGGGTAGAGACCAGTTCTGAGGAGAGATGTCCGGTGTAGGGGAGAGACACCAGTTCTGAGTAGAGATGTCTGGTGTAGGGTAGAGACACCAGTTCTGAGGAGAGATGTCTGGTGTAGGGTAGAGACACCAGTTCTGAGGAGAGATGTCTGGTGTAGGGTAGAGACACCAGTTCTGAGTAGAGATGTCTGGTGTAGGGTAGAGCCACCAGTTCTGAGTAGAGATGTCTGGTGTAGGGTAGAGACACCAGTTCTGAGTAGAGATGTCCGGTGTAGGGTAGAGACACCAGTTCTGAGTAGAGATGTCTGTTGTAGGGTAGAGACACCAGTTCTGAGGAGAGATGTCCGGTGTAGGGTAGAGACCAGTTCTGAGTAGAGATGTCCGGTGTAGGGTAGAGACACCAGTTCTGAGTAGAGATGTCCGGTGTAGGGTAGAGACACCAGTTCTGAGGAGAGATGTCAGGTGTAGGGTAGAGACACCAGTTCTGAGTAGAGATGTCCGGTGTAGGGTAGAGACACCAGTTCTGAGTAGAGATGTCTGGTGTAGGGTAGAGACACCAGTTCTGAGTAGAGATGTCTGGTGTAGGGTAGAGACACCAGTTCTGAGGAGAGATGTCCGGTGTAGGGTAGAGACACCAGTTCTGAGGAGAGATGTCCGGTGTAGGGTAGAGACACCAGTTCTGAGTAGAGATGTCTGGTGTAGGGTAGAGACCAGTTCTGAGGAGAGATGTCCGGTGTAGGGGAGAAACACCAGTTCTGAGGAGAGATGCTTTACCTGTCAGACTCACTAGCCTGCTCATTTCATTGGTCTGCGATAAGTTCCGTTTCTGGGCAGTTAAAAACAAACTTTCTAGACATTCCCATACCAATGTGTCTTGCATTACAAAAACATGACTGCAAACATTTACTCATATGAGCCTGATTAAACAGATTTGTTTTTCAAGATAATTCAGCACAAATTCAGTTACTCTTTACTTTACCATGGTATGTTATTCCTTCCCATAAGCTTTATTTGACCTTTGTCAACTATAATTGTTCAATGGGAAACAGGTTAAGATTTACTCCCAATGTAATTACTTAGTAAATCTGGCCTTTAGTGTTCTCTATTGCGTTTGTTTCCATGCAGGCCTGAGGATCCGTCTGTTTAACTTCTCCTTGAAGCTGTTGACGTGTGCCCTATACGTCCTCAGAGTGTCTCTGGACGACCCCGAACAGGTCACTGGTGTATGGTGAGTAACTGCTAATGTAACCTCCTGATAAAGTCCTGTTATTTCATGTCTTACTAGTGACCGTAGCATTTGTTAAACTGTGATTTCTAATTTGGGTGTTTGAGATTGAGGGCAGAATAAGCACATCAGCATCTCGTATTAGAATATGGACAATAATATGGAAATAAAACATTTCTCTGATATATTGATATATACTGAACAAAAATATAAACGCAATATGAAACAATTTCAAAGATTTTACTGAGTTACAATTCATATAAGGAAATCAACTGAAATAAATTAACAATATCCCACAAATGCAGGTGGGGAAAAAGCCTACCTAATTGGGAACCACACAAACCACCAACCTAGAAATCTATAAACTAGATAACCCCCCCAGTCACGCTCTGACCTAAACACCATAGAGAACCGAGGGCTCTCTATGGTCAGGGCGTGACATAGAGAAATTAACATTCTCTGGCAAATTCTCTGGCAACAGCTCTGTTAGACAGTCAGCATTCCAATTGCACGCTCCCTCAAAACTTGAGACATCTGTGGCATTGTGTTGTATGACAAAACTGCACATTTTAATGTCCCCAGCACAAGGTGCACCTGTATAATGATCATGCTGTTTAATCAGCTTCTTGATGTGCCACACCTGTGGATGGATTACCTTAACAAAGGAAAAATGCTCACTAACAGGAATGTAAACAAATGTGTGCTCAACATTTTAGAGAAATATGCTTTTTGTGCCAATGGAATATTTCTGGGTTATTTTATTTTAGCTCATGAAAGATGGGACCAACACTTTACATGTTGCGTTGATATTTTTGTTCAGTAGTCAGATCAATTCTAAAAAGATGGTATCTATTCAGGTATTGTATGAGTCAGAGAATCTACCTCTAACTTTTACCCAAAGTTGAAAATAAAATTGCATTTGGTCAAGATAAGATAGATCCAGAGTTTGGAATTAATTTTGTATCTGTCTGAGACACAAAAGGCTTTAAAGAGCAGTGGCGATGGTGAAGGGGCATTCTCTCTCAGTGTAGTGATATGGAAGCAGCATATGGATTTTATTGTATACAATGCCACCGGCAGCTCTTAAAGAAATTGTCCCTCTGCCTCCCGTCCGTCACCATGGCAACATGCAGAGTGAGTGAAGGTGCCTATTAGCCACAGGGTATATATTTCACCACACATTCTGTCTGAACGACTTCCCTTTGCTGTGGATTTCCTCTGCAGTGTGAACTGTCACAACCGAACAAGCACCACAGCAGAATCTACAGAAAGCACAGAAATCAACTGGTGAGTTATGAGGGTCTAACATTGACGTGCTGTCCCGGGCTTCGAATGTGTTTTTGATTGTGTTCATCTCATAGCTATCAGGTGGTGTTTGAAATGACTCTTGTCTAACCCATACAGTGTGATTCATCATCAATAACACTGTTTTGTCTTTTGAAAGGGAGTTGTTAATCTCATAGCTATCTTGTGTTATTTGGAATCATCTTTGTCAAATAATCAATATATAGAGTATAATCAATATCATTGTTTTGTCTTGTGAAAGGGATTTGATTTTCTGGGTGAACAGAAGGGTTCCTGTATGGGCGATACAGGTAAAAGAAGACTGAGATTCACTAACACTGCTTTGGTAATACAGTACTGGCTTCTCAAGTCTTCCATTCAACAGTAGCCACTATGGGTCAAACAAGTGAACATTTCATTGACAATCTCCCCCTTCCCCTGTGGCCAATACATTAGAAAAACAAGACATATTAACACTCACAGCATCCCATATGAAAATATTTGACAACAGAAGACACTTTACAGCACATATTTTCCCCAGTGATATGTAGATTGCCTGAGAGGTTATGTGGCCAGATTGCAGCCCTGGTAATGTGTGTGCCTCCACTCTGCTCTGCTCCAGGTGATCGTGGCCTTAATCAGTTTCCTGGAAGCGATGCTCCTTACATATCTCAGCTACAAAGTAAGACACCTCAGCTCTACTCCTTTCACACTGATCACAGAAAAAAATCAACGCCACAAAGGAAGTCATTTCATTCATTCTATCAGGCAGAGTCGTGTGGCGTGTCTGTGTGAGATTGCAATTAATTGCCGAACTTTCTGGCATATGGTTTAACCGCGAGCCTCAGCTCTAGCCTGAGCCAGAAGAACAGGTCATTAATACACTTTACAAATGAATAAAAGATGAGGTGTCCGTCCTACTTTTTTCTTTAAATTGGGCTCTTTCCTTAAATAACTCATTAGTGCTGCAGTGCTACTTCCCTTTGATTAATTAGGCTGTTTTACTTTTACTTTAGGAAGACAGTGTGTTTTTTGTTTTGCTTCGTTTTGGCAGATCCCCAATTGTTTTAACGAATCCTGTCATTATGTTCTCGCCTGCCTGGAGCGCCAGATGGGCGGGATTTGCAGAATTAGTTCCATTGTGCCAGGCACACTTAGAACCGAGGTCTGATTATTCCAACAATATTGACCTCGTTTTTGGGGGATTCGTATCATATCACTATCATTGTAATTAGTCCGCAGACTAATTACAATGAGCCAGTAGCTTATTACCTTGACTCACACATTGATTGTGTTTCTCTCTTTCAGGGGAATATCTGGGAGCAGATGTTCCAGATCTCCTTCATCCTGGAGATGATCAATACCGTGCCGTTTATAATCACTGTGAGTCTTCTTCCACCTGATCTCACACACACACCCACACACACACACACACACACACACACACACACACACACACACACACACACACACACACACACACACACACACACACACACACACACACACACACACCTTGTTTTCCATCTGTGCCATATTAAATTATTTCAAATAGTCTAGATACCTTGTAATATGAATGGGCTTCAGGCATGCTGATAATACATTTATATTGGTATTGGAATGGCTCTGGTCTTTGTGAATTCACAGTGTGTGGCGTCCCTCTGACATTGTGTATTCATCAAGCAGCAGGCCCACAACGTCCAACAGAGAAAGGTGACAGGATACACCATGAGGAATGTGGTGCTGACAAATAGATTCATTTCAGTGGCTCAAACCATATTCCACAAAGCAAACGAGGCCAATTAGTGAACATCAAATCAAATCAAATTGTTTTTGTCACATGTGCTGAATACAACAGGTGTAGACCTGACTGTGAAATGCTTACTTACAAGCCCTTAACCAACAATACAGTTCAATAAATAGTGTTAAGAAAATATTTACTAAATAAACTAAAGTAAAAAATAAAATAAATAGTAACACAATAAAATAACAATACCGAGGCTATATACAGGGGGTACCGGTACTGAGTCAATGTAATTTGCACATGTAGGTAGGGGTAGAGTGACTGCATGGATAATAAAAAGCGAGTAGTAGCAGTGTAAAAACAAAAAGGGGGGGGGGACATTTGATTAATTTTTCAACAGTCTTATGGCTTGGGGGTAGAAGACAACATATGACTTTTGCAATGTTTATGTTTTATATTATGAGTATAGCTCTAGAGACCTGGGAGTATGGTAATGTGAGACTGTGAGTGGTGAAACTCGATGATGGGAGCGTACACTGCACACTGTGCATATGAATGAATCCAATTGTCTCTTCAGATCTTCTGGCCTCCATTGAGAAACATCTTCATCCCAGTGTTTCTCAACTGCTGGTTAGCCAAGTGTGCCCTGGAGAATATGATTGTGAGTATATGCTATAGCCATAACGCAGCAGTCAAAACTGGACAGAACTGGTTGCAATGATGTCATAATTATGTAGTTTTGTTGGCAGGGAATACATGGGTTCTTCCTATTAAAATGTTCCAGCTCTCAGATTATGCTGTATATAGCCTGCTTGCAGAATAGTTGCTATAGAATAACTTAACTCTGCATTGTGTGGGTGTAGAAGAACCCTGGTAAGAATTCCCTGGTTATGAATAGTCTGTAGATTCCCTGTCAGTTAAAAAAAAATGTTTTAGGAAGGCAGACCATCAATGAGTATAGATTTGAGCCAGAGCCTGCATGTATCTGTGTGGACAGATGGTTAGGTCCAGGGCTAAGGAGACCAGTTCTGAGGGGGAGAACAGGTCCAGCCTGGAGAGGTTGAAGGGGAGGCTTCAGCCAAACAGAAACATTATCAAGGGACATGGTGGGTAGGTAGCGTGAAGAGACTGAAGTGGGGGTTCAGCCAATCAGAAACATTATCAAGGGACATGGTGGGTAGGTAGCTTGAAGAGACTGAAGTGGGGGTTCAGCCAATCAGAAACATTATCAAGGGACATGGTGGGTAGGTAGCTTGAAGAGACTGAAGTGGGGCTTCAGCCAATCAGAAACATTATCAAGGGACATGGTGGGTAGGTAGCTTGAAGAGACTGAAGTGGGGGTTCAGCCAATCAGAAACATTATCAAGGGACATGGTGGGTAGGTAGCTTGAAGAGACTGAAGTGGGGCTTCAACCAATCAGAAACATTATCAAGGGACATGGTGGGTAGGTAGCTTGAAGAGACTGAAGTGGGGGTTCAGCCAATCAGAAACATTATCAAGGGACATGGTGGGTAGGTAGCTTGAAGAGACTGAAGTGGGGCTTCAGCCAATCAGAAACATTATCAAGGGACATGGTGGGTAGGTAGCTTGAAGAGACTGAAGCGGGGCTTCAGCCAATCAGAAACATTAACAAGGTGTGACATGGACCGCATGTTCGTTCACTGCTTGTATGCTGTATGAAAGGTTGACCGCATCAGTATCAAAGTAACCAGCAAGGCAGATAGGTTTTAAAGCGAGATAAATAGACAGATAGATGGTGCAGTAGATGGAGCAGACAGACTGACAGACTGACAGACTGACAGACTAACCGGCACAGCAGACCAACTGACTGACCAACCGATTTAACATGAACCATAACCCTCTTTCTGTATCTCTCCTTCCCTCGCTCTGCTTCTATCCCTCCCCCCTCTTTATCCTCAGAATGATCTCCATCGTGCCATTCAGAGGACCCACTCGGCCATGTTCAACCAGGTTCTCATCCTCATCTGCACCCTACTCTGTCTGGTCTTCACTGGGTATGTGTCCTCTGATCTCAGCCTCTCTTCCCTGGAGATCCCTAAATCTGGGCCCATTGGCTGCAACTCATTCCACAAAGCTGTTCCCTGCCATCTGCCCTTTTTCATTCCCACTCACAGATCTGATAGAATCTGGTTAAGGGTAAGCAACATTGAAAAAAGGAGGTGGACTTGGTTGTAATGACAACATCAACAACCAGCTTGGCCCACAGATAGTTTTCTCATGCCCAGTTGTTTCAGATCTGTGAAGGGGAGTGAACAAGGGCATCTAGGAGGAAACAACTTTCTGGAATGAAATACAGCCCCTGATCTCCCCCCTTCATCCCTGGTGCTCCCTGGGACCCTCTCCTCCATCCACTGACATTTTGACTCCTCATTATCCAATACAGGAAATGAACTGAGGAAGTCAGGCAGAACAGAGAGCAGAATCAATGGTGTGATTCTCACTGATTCAACAGGTCAGAGCAGAAGTGTTGTGGTGCATCGATCGTTGGGAATGTAGGGTTTTGATCCTTAATCTGCCAGGCTGAATTTCAATGTGGATAGTATATGTATGTCAAACTGTCTGTTTAAATATCACAAGTGATGAGATCAGTAGGACTCAGACCAAGTTGTAACAGTAAGTTAGGTTACATTGGATCATCATCATGTATAATTCACCTTTCTCTTAGACTTTTTAATTTTATTTCACCTTTATTTAACTAGGCAAGTAAGTTAAGAACAAATTATTTTTTACAATGACGGCCTACACCGGCCAAACCCAGAAGATGCTGGACCAATTGTGCGCCACCCTATGGGACTCCCAGTCACAGCCGGTTGTGATACAGCCTGGATTCAAACCAGGGTGTCTGTAGTGACGCCTCAAGCACTGAGATGCAGTGCCTTAGACCGCTGTGCCACTCGGGAGCCATTGATCATTCAATGTGTCCATGTTTTAATTGAACCTTATTCAAATAAGCTCACTGCTCTTTTCTCATGCATACAGATATCGGATCTTCCTCACAGGAGGAAAATAATCCTGCTGCAGGAGGATTTGAATAAATATTTTAAAAGTATAATCACAGCCAGGGGGCAACTGGAAGCAGTGTTTGTAGGCCATACAATGCAGTAGCGTACCTAGGGGGCTATGGTTCGGGGAAGGCTCCGCTAACCAACCGACCTCATACCATCCAGTATTCTCAAGGCTTGCTAGAGCATTGTGACCTGACATAGTGCAGTGTTCTGAGCAGCAAGCTTCAGTGCTGAGTATCAGAAGTTCACGCCTGGTTCTGGGCAATCATTTTAACACTTTGTGTGAAAGGAAACTAATGTTGGTGTAGCCTACTGACTCTTATCATTCTATTCGTTCCCTATTTAAGTTACCCAACAGTGTCTGATATGGTCATTTCTTATCAAGATCTAGGGTAAAATAACCCTGGACTGTCCATATTTGAAATGTGTAACTACATCAAGTCTATCTGGGGATTGAGTTATTTGTGCCAGAAGGCCCGTGGGCCAGAATCAAACCCACGCCGACACAGTAGGCCTATATGTTCGCACTGAAGGCAGCAGCCCTAACTGCTAGACCACCCCAGGCCACAATTGAACTACATTTTGACAGGTCATTCGTAACTTTAAGATACACTTGACACTGTATATGAAACGACGGTTGTTGATGTGTATGGCTGTGTTTCAGATAGATTTTATACGTTTGAATGTTGCAGTATTAGGAGCTAGCTAGGGTTAGCGTTTGAGCGAGGGAGAGAGAACATAATTTTGATAGCAAACCCTGATCCCAATGACTCGACTGCCCCCGCATGGAGAGAAAGAGAAATGTTCATTTTCAGCCACGCACGGAGCTCATTTAGAATTGCATCTGGAAAATTCCCTGTGACAAAAGGATCGATCAAGTTAAGATCCGACATCTGAAGCTCTGAGTTCCGGCATTATAGTGGTTCTCCATAATGCAAAATCAGCAACGTACGATGTCAATCGTCTATGCTCGCGAGACTACCTTGTGCAAAATGTCACCCCTAAATGTGAAATCCCTCTCTTCCTTCCAGGGCGTGTGGTATCCAGCATCTTGAGAGAGCATCCAATCAGAACCTGACTCTGTTCAACTCTCTGTATTTCTGCATCGTCACCTTCTCTACCGTGGGCTACGGTGACGTCACACCTCATATCTGGCCCTCTCAGCTGCTGGTGGTTATTCTCATCTGTGTGGCCCTCGTGGTCCTCCCGCTACAGGTATGACACTGTATATAACAGTGCTTACACAATAGCCTATTACCACAGCCGTTTTCCAAGGATAATTGAGGCTGAAAAGAATCTCAGACACGTTATCACAAGATTTCATTTGTGTTTGTATCTATTAGGGATCTCCATTAGTTCCTGCCAAGGCAGCAGCTACTCTTCCTGGGGTTTATTATAGATCTCCATTAGTTCCTGCCAAGGCAGCAGCTACTCTTCCTGGGGTTTCTTATAGATCTCCATTAGTTCCTGCCAAGGCAGCAGCTACTCTTCCTGGGGTTTATTATAGATCTCCATTAGTTCCTGCCAAGGCAGCAGCTACTCTTCCTGGGGTTTCTTATAGATCTCCATTAGTTCCTGCCAAGGCAGCAGCTACTCTTCCTGGGGTTTATTATAGATCTCCATTAGTTCCTGCCAAGGCAGCAGCTACTCTTCCTGGGGTTTCTTATAGATCTCCATTAGTTCCTGCCAAGGCAGCAGCTACTCTTCCTGGGGTTTATTATAGATCTCCATTAGTTCCTGCCAAGGCAGCAGCTACTCTTCCTGGGGTTTATTATAGATCTCCATTAGTTCCTGCCAAGGCAGCAGCTACTCTTCCTGGGGTTTATTATAGATCTCCATTAGTTCCTGCCAAGGCAGCAGCTACTCTTCCTGGGGTTTATTATAGATCTCCATTAGTTCCTGCCAAGGCAGCAGCTACTCTTCCTGGGGTCCAAACGCATTAAGGCACTTACATTACTTATAAAACACAAGATAAATCATATAACATTATTACACCACTACATATCTACAATACAAAAGGTATAATACCACCATACAACAATATTACAATGAACGTGTGTGTAGAGTGTGGGTGCTAGCGTGTGTGTGCGTATGCGTGTGTCTGTTCCTGTGTGTGTCTCTTCACAGTCGCTGCTGTTCCATAAGGTGTATTTTTATCTTTTTTTATCTGAGTCTACTGCTTCCCTCAGTTACCTGATATGGAATAGAATTCCATGCTCTAGGTAGTACTGTGTGCCTCCCATAGTCTGTTCTGGACTAGAAAGGTCGGGGCGGCAGGTAGCCTCGTGGTTAGAGCGTTGGACTAGTATCCGAAAGGTTGCAAGATCGAATCCCCGAGCTGACAAGGTTAATATGTGTTGTTCTGCCCCTGAACAAGGCAGTTAACCCACTGTTCCTAGGCTGTCATTAAATATAAGAATTAGTTCTTAACTGACTGGCCTAGTTAAATAAAGGTAAAAAAAAGAATGGCCTGATAAGAAGTGTTTTGAAATGATAGATGTATACCTGTAGTAGTAACCAGTCATGAGGTAACATCCTCAATGCTAAGACTGCTTGAACAAACTTCATGTTCGAGAACAAACAGACGTAGACGTCAGGTGTAAACAATGCCAACGTATGACGGCAAACACTTTCTGAGAATGAACATAATTTGCTTGTCATGCTCCGACCTCATATGCACCGTCCATCGTCAGTAATGAGAACACAACTCAAAGCTTTGTTCTCGCTGAGAGTGAGGCACAACAACACCTTGTTAGTTATCCTCCTATATCTTAGTTCCAGCAGCAGCCCTCCTCATTAAACCGTTTTATACAGTATGTGGACTAAATGCCCACAGTATAAATGAACTGATGAATAGAATCCATAGAAATCCATTTGATGAACCTTCCTGCAGCATCAGCAGTTTAACTCCCCACTCTGTCACCCTTCTCTTTCTGTCACCTTCCCCACTCTCTCACCCTTCTCTTTCTGTCACCTTCCTAACTCTGTCACCCTCCTAACTCTGTCACCCTCCTAACATGTTATGCCGTAAGTGTATTACAAAGCGTACAGTAGGTTGTTGTAACCTCGTGTGTGTGTGTGTGTGTGTGTGTGTGTGTGTGTGTGTGTGTGTGTGTGTGTGTGTGTGTGTGTGTGTGTGTGTGTGTGTGTGTGTGTGTGTGTGTGTGTGTGTGTGTGTCAGTTTGAGGAGTTGGCCTATCTGTGGATGGAGCGTCAGAAGTCAGGAGGGAACTACAGCAGACACCGTGCCCAGACAGAGAAACACGCCGTCCTGTGTGTCAGCTCTCTGAAGATAGACTTGCTCATGGACTTCCTCAATGAGTTCTACGCTCATCCTAGATTACAGGTTGGTCTACAGAAATAGAAGAAGGCAATGTTATTTGGTACGTCTCTACAGTAATTGAGGAAGGCTATGATATTGGTAGGTCTCTACAGGAATTGAGGAAGGCTATGATATTTGGTAGGTCTCTATAGGAATAGAGGAAGGCTATGATATTGGTAGGTCTCTACAGGAATAGAGGAAGGCTATGATATTTGGTAGGTCTCTACAGGAATAGAGCCCTTGTTCAGGACTATGTTATTTGGTGTGTACTCCAAAGACAGCGCTAAAGGACAGACCTCAATATTGATGTTTTATTTAGCGCACAAGTCATTTAGACAATCCACTCTGGTTCCTAACAAAATGTGCATTTAGCTTGCAAAATATAATAAAATATGCAAACCTTCAGTGTAGATGTTAGGCATCTAACAGGTATTTCTCCTGGTCTCCTGATGTTAGGTATATAACAGGGTATCTACCCTGCTCTCCTGATGTTAGGTATATAACAGGGTATCTACCCTGCTCTCCTGATGTTAGGTATATAACAGGGTATCTACCCTGCTCTCCTGATGTTAGGTATCTAACAGGTATCTACCCTGCTCTCCTGATGTTAGGTATATAACAGGTATCTACCCTGCTCTCCTGATGTTAGGTATCTAACAGGTATCTACCCTGCTCTCCTGATGTTAGGCATCTAACAGGTATCTCTCCTGCTCTCCTGATGTTAGGTATCTAACAGGGTATCTACCCTGCTCTCCTGATGTTAGGCATCTAACAGGTATCTCTCCTGGTCTCCTGATGTTAGGTATATAACAGGGCATCTACCCTGCTCTCCTGATGTTAGGTATATAACAGGTATCTACCCTGCTCTCCTGATGTTAGGTATCTAACAGGTATCTACCCTGCTCTCCTGATGTTAGGTATCTAACAGGTATCTACCCTGCTCTCCTGATGTTAGGTATATAACAGGGTATCTACCCTGCTCTCCTGATGTTAGGTATCTAACAGGTATCTACCCTGCTCTCCTGATGTTAGGTATCTAACAGGTATCTACCCTGCTCTCCTGATGTTAGGTATCTAACAGGTATCTACCCTGCTCTCCTGATGTTAGGTATCTAACAGGTGTCTACCCTGCTCTCCTGATGTTAGGTATATAACAGGGTATCTACCCTGCTCTCCTGATGTTAGGTATATAACAGGGTATCTACCCTGCTCTCCTGATGTTAGGTATCTAACAGGTATCTACCCTGCTCTCCTGATGTTAGGTATCTAACAGGTATCTACCCTGCTCTCCTGATGTTAGGTATCTAACAGGTATCTACCCTGCTCTCCTGATGTTAGGTATCTAACAGGTATCTACCCTGCTCTCCTGATGTTAGGTATCTAACAGGTATCTACCACACTCTCCTGATGTTAGGTATCTAACAGGTATCTACCCTGCTCTCCTGATGTTAGGTATCTAACAGGTATCTACCCTGCTCTCCTGATGTTAGGTATCTAACATGTATCTACCCTGCTCTCCTGATGTTAGGTATCTAACAGGTATCTACCCTGCTCTCCTGATGTTAGGTATCTAACAGGTGTCTACCCTGCTCTCCTGATGTTAGGTATCTAACAGGTATCTACCCTGCTCTCCTGATGTTAGGTATCTAACAGGTATCTACCCTGCTCTCCTGATGTTAGGTATCTAACAGGTATCTACCCTGCTCTCCTGATGTTAGGTATCTAACAGGTGTCTACCCTGCTCTCCTGATGTTAGGTATCTAACAGGTATCTACCCTGCTCTCCTGATGTTAGGTATCTAACAGGTATCTACCCTGCTCTCCTGATGTTAGGTATCTAACAGGTATCTACCCTGCTCTCCTGATGTTAGGTATCTAACAGGTGTCTACCCTGCTCTCCTGATGTTAGGTATCTAACAGGTGTCTACCCTGCTCTCCTGATGTTAGGTATCTAACAGGTATCTACCACACTCTCCTGATGTTAGGTATATAACAGGGTATCTACCCTGCTCTCCTGATGTTAGGTATCTAACAGGTATCTACCCTGCTCTCCTGATGTTAGGTATCTAACAGGTGTCTACCCTGCTCTCCTGATGTTAGGTATCTAACAGGTATCTACCACACTCTCCTGATGTTAGGTATCTAACAGGTATCTACCACACTCTCCTGATGTTAGGTATCTAACAGGTATCTACCCTGCTCTCCTGATGTTAGGTATCTAACAGGTATCTACCCTGCTCTCCTGATGTTAGGTATCTAACAGGTGTCTACCCTGCTCTCCTGATGTTAGGTATCTAACAGGTATCTACCACACTCTCCTGATGTTAGGTATCTAACAGGTATCTACCACACTCTCCTGATGTTAGGTATCTAACAGGTATCTACCACACTCTCCTGATGTTAGGTATCTAACAGGTGTCTACCCTGCTCTCCTGATGTTAGATATCGAACAGGTATCTACCCTGCTCTCCTGATGTTAGGTATCTAACAGGTATCTACCCTGCTCTCCTGATGTTAGGTATCTAACAGGTGTTTACCCTGCAGGACTACTATGTGGTGATCCTGTGCCCTACGGAGATGGACATCCAGGTTCGTCGTGTCCTCCAGATCCCCCTGTGGTCCCAAAGGGTCATCTATCTCCAGGGATCAGCGCTCAAAGACACAGACCTCATGAGGGCCAAGTGAGTGACCCACCGCCCACTGGGCCTAAAGAGTCTCAATGGGAGAGAAGGGCAGTGTTCCGCAGGGAAACATGTTGTGGAATAGTTAGAAAGAAATATCACATCTCTTTGACAGCTCCATTCTATAACATTTTTATTTGCAAAAAGAGGGTTCCAAAAGGGTTCTTCGGCTGTCCCCATAGGAGAACACTTTTTGGTTCCAGTTAGAAACCTTTGTGGTTCCAGGTGTAACTATTTTGTGTTCCATGTCGAACCCTCTGCGTAAAGGGTTCTCCATGGAACTCAGAAGGGTTCTACCTGGTACCAAAAGGGTTCTACCTGGAACCAAAAAGGGTTCTTCAAAGGGTTCTCCTATGAGGACAGCCGAGGAACCCTTTCAAGTTCTAAAAAGCAAATTTTTTTCTACGAGTGTAAAGGGAAGCAAGGGGTATCAGAGAAGTTCATAACACCATCAGTTGAGGTCACAGATGCCTGAGTTGGTAATCGCAGATCAGAACAAACCTCTAATGAGCCTGTTGTTGAGTCCTCACAGTTCAGTTACTGGTTGATAGGCTTTCTGATCTCAGATATGAATCTAGAGTCTATGAGTGAGTTTGTGCACCTTGTGCTGCTGACAGATAAGAGAGTGGTAAAGTCAGGAAAGGTCAGCCAAAGGTGTTAATTCAGTTGGCTGTCCTCTCCTAGTATATCAGTGTAATGGGCTTTCTCAGTACGGCTCACTCTCATCACAACAGCCAAGTTCATAGGCATCAACACAAATCATAGCTGAGATCGATCATATCAAACCGTGTTGGCAGTGGCAGGGGCTGCCCTGTCAGGAACACAATACAGGTAGCCATTGATATATGCAGCTGCTCTGATTTTATTGTAGTCGTAGGGTGGATGCTAAGGGGTGGTGATGGATGGTTGAATTGTGGTAATACTGCTTGTCCCCATGAGAGGAAACTGGGATGGCATGAAATTTACCCTGTCCACTACAGCACAGCACTGCATGGTCGTTCAGTGATAACAGTCATAAATTCACCCAGCAGCTCACCCCTCCACTCTGCCGTTTTCACACATGAAAATACTCTGATGAAAACCATGACAGTAATACAGTGTGACAATACGGTGAACATTACAACAGCATGCAGATTTTAGCCTCTTAGCTTTTATCTCGGACAGTTCTCACTAATATTACCTGTCTGAAGCTTCCCTGGCCCTGGTGTGTGTGTGTGTGTGTGTGTGTGTGTGTGTGTGTGTGTGTGTGTGTGTGTGTGTGTGTGTGTGTGTGTGTGTGTGTGTGTGTGTGTGTGTGTGTGTGTGTGTGTGTGTGTGTGTGTGTGTGTGTGTGTGTGTGTGTGTGTGTGTGTGTGTGTGTGCGCGTGCGTGCGTGTATTTCTGTTAAATCAGTTTGTTTCCTACAGGATGGATGATGCAGAAGCCTGTTTTATCCTGAGCAGTAGGAATGAGGTGGACCGCACTGCGGCTGTAAGTTCATTATCAGACTCATGACTTCATATTTAGCGCATTGCAATCATCACTCAATACATTCATTGAGTTGTGATTGCAATGAACTGAATTTTTCCACTGTAACTCAGTGAGATTGTGCGTATTGGACCTGTGGCTTAAAAACTATTTTACTTTTCCACTCGGCTGATTTTACAAAATGGACAGAAATGAAAAATAAGTATTGGATTTATAAACTCATATTGAGTGCACATAACAGTCCAGCTGGCCAATTCTCAGGACTCATAAAATCGGAATTACATTTCCGGTTGAGTGAGGGTGAAAGTGTTAGAAGTAGCAGATGGAAATGAATGCTATTTTGTCCTGCAGGACCACCAGACCATCCTCAGAGCCTGGGCTGTGAAGGACTTTGCCCCAAACTGCCCCCTGTATGTCCAGATACTCAAACCAGAGAACAAATTCCATGTGAAGTTTGCTGGTGAGCTTTCCTTGCTCTCTTTGTCGCTGTCTCTTTCTATCAGTCTCCCTGTCCCTCTCTGTCTCTTTCTATCAGTCTCCCTGTCCCTTTCTCTCTTTCTATCAGTCTCCCTGTCCCTCTCTGTCTCTTTCTATCAGTCTCCCTGTCCCTCTCTGTCTCTTTCTATCAGTCTCCCTGTCCCTCTCTGTCTCTTTCTATCAGTCTCCCTGTCCCTCTCTGTCTCTTTCTATCAGTCTTCCTGTACCTCTCTGTCTCTTTCTATCAGTCTCCCTGTCCCTCTCTGTCTCTTTCTATCAGTCTCCCTGTCCCTCTCTGTCTCTTTCTATCAGTCTCCCTGTCCCTCTCTGTCTCTTTCTATCAGTCTCCCTGTCCCTCTCTGTCTCTTTCTATCAGTCTTCCTGTACCTCTCTGTCTCTTTCTATCAGTCTTCCTGTACCTCTCTGTCTCTTTCTATCAGTCTCCCTGTCCCTCTCTGTCTCTTTCTATCAGTCTCCCCTTACCCTCTCTGTTTCTTTTATCAGTCTCCCTGTCCCTCTCTGTCTCTTTCTATCAGTCTCCCCTTACCCTCTCTGTCTCTTTCTATCAGTCCCTCTCTGTCTCTTTCTATCAGTCTCCCTGTCCGTCTCTGTCTCTTTCTATCAGTCTCCCTGTCCCTCTCTGTTTCTTTTATCAGTCTCCCTGTCCGTCTCTGTCTTTTTCTATCAGTCTTCCTGTCCCTCTCTCTCTTTCTATCAGTCTTCCTGTCCCTCTCTCTCTTTCTATCAGTCTCCCTGTCCCTCTCTGTTTCTTTTATCAGTCTCCCTGTCCCTCTGTCTCTTTCTATCAGTCTCCCTGTCCCTCTCTGTCTCTTTCTATCAGTCTCCCTGTCCCTCTCTGTCTCTTTCTATCAGTCTCCCTGTCCCTCTCTGTCTCTTTCTATCAGTCTCCCCTTACCCTCTCTGTTTCTTTTATCAGTCTCCCTGTCCCTCTCTGTCTCTTTCTATCAGTCTCCCTGTCCGTCTCTGTCTCTTTCTATCAGTCTCCCTGACCCTCTCTGTTTCTTTTATCAGTCTCCCTGTCCCTCTCTGTCTCTTTCTATCAGTCTCCCTGTCCCTCTCTGTCTCTTTCTATCAGTCTCCCTGTTCCTCTTTCTCTTTCTATCAGTCTCCCTGTTCCTCTTTCTCTTTCTATCAGTCTCCCTGTCCCTCTCTGTCTCTTTCTATCAGTCTCCCTGTCCCTCTCTGACTCTTTCTATCAATCTCCCTGTCCCTCTCTGTCTCTTTCTATCAGTCTCCCTGTTCCTCTTTCTCTTTCTATCAGTCTCCCTGTCCCTCTCTGTCTCTTTCTATCAGTCTCCCTGTTCCTCTTTCTCTTTCTATCAGTCTCCCTGTCCCTCTCTGTCTCTTTCTATCAGTCTCCCTGTCCCTCTCTGTCTCTTTCTATCAGTCTCCCTGTTCCTCTCTGTCTCTTTCTATCAGTCTCCCTGTCCCTCTCTGTCTCTTTCTATCAGTCTCCCTGTCCCTCTCTGACTCTTTCTATCAGTCTCCCTGTCCCTCTCTGTCTCTTTCTATCAGTCTCCCTGTTCCTCTTTATCTTTCTATCAGTCTCCCTGTCCCTCTCTGTCTCTTTCTATCAGTCTCCCTGTTCCTCTTTCTCTTTCTATCAGTCTCCCTGTCCCTCTCTGTCTCTTTCTATCAGTCCCTCTCTGTCTCTTTCTATCACTCCCTGTCCCTCTCTGTCTCTTTCTATCAGTCTCCCTGTCCCTCGCTGTCTCTTTCTATCAGTCTCCCTGTTCCTCTTTCTCTTTCTATCAGTCTTCCTGTCCCTCTCTGTCTCTTTCTATCAGTCCCCCTGTCCCTCTCTGTCTCTTTCTATCACTCCCTGTCCCTCTCTGTCTCTTTCTATCAGTCTCCCTGTCCCTCTCTGTCTCTTTCTCTCAGTCTCCCTGTCCCTCTCTCTCTTTCTCCAACTCTCTGTTTTGCTCCCTCCCCTCAGTCCCCCCAATCCCCAGCTCCCGCTCTCCATCTCTGTCCGTCCTCTCTCCTTCTTTGCATTCCTTTCAAAAACAAAGTTGTTACATCACCTATTTGCTCTGACTTGCAGTATTCTGTTTTATTTGTTAGATCACGTAGTCTGTGAGGAGGAATTCAAGTATGCCATGCTGGCCCTGAACTGTGTGTGTCCAGCCACATCCACCCTGGTCACACTCCTGGTGCACACGTCCAGAGGACAGTGAGTACACCCATTAAAACACTGATGATTCTCTCCTCCTACTGAAAACTCCACAATGAGGTATCACTATTGAAACCATAAATCTCAATCTTTGGGTTTGTGAGAAAGCGTTCTACAAATAAAATGCATGAAAACCATGTGTTTAATGTATTTGATACCATGCCACTCATACCGCTCCAGCCATTACCACAAGCCCGTCCTCCCCAATTAAGGTGCCACTACCTCCTGTGATTGAGGTGTCCTCCTTTGTAAACAAGTCCCAAGTTGCTACGACAACAACAACAGGCACATTTGTCATTAGTCTAAGGCATGTACCTAATTAATGACTCCTCCCTGAACTCTACTGCGTTGCCATAAACTTTACCATGGGCCTCCACACTCATCAATCTCACTGTGCACTGCCATCAACACCAAGCCAAGGTGATACAATCTTTTCAGCATCGTTCTAATATCAACAGCTTGACGCAGCAGAGAATCCATTCTTATCCTCTTTATGGAAATAATTAGATAGACTGTAGGCCTGGTGCGTGGTGCCGGAACTGGTGATACCGGGCTGGGGACACGCACCTCAGGGCGAGTGCGGGGAGGAGGAAAAGGGTGTACTGGACCCTGGAGGCGCACTGGAGGTCTGGAGTGTAGAGCTGACACAACCCGTCCTGGCTGGATGTTTATTTTCGCCCCTCTGGCACAGGACGCACTGGGCTGTGCAGACTCACCGGAGACACAGTACGCAAAGCCGGCGCAGGATATCCTGGTCCAAGGAGGTACACTGGAGACCAGGAGCGCTGAGCCGGCACCCTCCTTCCTGGCTGGATGCCCATTCTAGCCCGGCCAATGCGAGGAGCTGGAATGGAGCGCACGGGCTAGAATAACGCACTGGAGACACCGTGCGCTCCACCGCATAACACGGTGCCTGACCAGTAACACGCTCCCCACGGTAAGCACGAGGAGTTGGCTCAGGTCTCCTACCTGACTCAGCCAATCTCCTCGTGTGCCCCCCCCCCAAAAAAATTATTGGGGCTGCCTCTCGGGCTTCCGTGCTAGCCGTGTACCCTCATATTGTCGCCGTTCCTCTATTCTCCGGTATTTATCCTCGTAGTATCGCCGTTCCGCTTTCGCTGCCTCTATCTCCTCCTTAGGACGGCGATACTCCCCCGGCTGCGTCCAGGGTCCTGCTCCATCTAATATCTCCTCCCAGGTCCATTTCCCCATTAAGCGCTGTTCCTCCTTATCACGCTGCTTGGTCCTTGTTTGATGGGTTATTCTGTCACGTTCGTCGTAGTGAGGAGACCAAGGCGCAGCGTGATATGAATACATACTTTTTAATCAAACGAAGAAACACTAAACAAACTAACAAAATAACAAAACGAACGTGAAGCTATTATATAACAAGTGCTGACATGCAACTACATATAGACAATAACCCACAAAACCTAAATGGAAAATGGCAACCTAAATAGGATCCCCAATCAGAGACAACGATAAACAGCTGCCTCTGATTGGGAACCAATTCAGGCCACCATAGACCGACAATAACGTAGACTTACAAAAACCCCTAGATCTACAAAAAACCCTAGACAATACAAAACACGCATACCCACCCACGTCACACCCTGACCTGACCAAAATAATACAGAAAACATATATAACTAAGGTCAGGGCGTGACACTATGTCCTACATGGTGACAGGTTTTTGGGAAAAGACAACTCCAATAAATTCGTTTTCTCTGAAGTCATCAGATTGATTAAAAAGGTTAAAAGGTAGAGAGAGAAGAGAGAAGAGAGAGAGAGAGAAGAGAGAGAGAGAGAAGAGAGAGAGAGAGAGAGAGAGAGAGAGAGAGAGAGAGAGAGAGAGAGAGAGAGAGAGAGAGAGAGAGAGAGAGAGAGAGAGAGAGAGAGAGAGAGAGAGTAATTGCTGTGTTGGGATGACCTTACAAGGTAATTATTGGTTGGAGATTTAGATGGCGGGAGTTACAAGCTCATAAAAGGTCAGATACAATTTGTTTAGCCAGATGGAGCTGTCAATCAAGACAAGGAAAGGTGCTGAGTTGCAAATCAAGTCAGGGAATTACAATGAGAGGGGAGATAACTGAGTGAGAGTGACTTCTTGGTAGCTAGTTATGAGGTTGGGAGATTGGTAACCAATCTGGGCTAGCTAAAGCCAACTTCATACAATTGATACGTGGCTTGTAGTATTACAGAGAAACAACAACAAAAAATTATACCAAAATATATATATATTTTTACATTAACGTTTTTAACAGGACAAATTTGAGGGGGCACATGCCCCTACGCCCCATATGGGCATGACCTCTCTGACTATAGTTTCTGGAACTGTGCTGGAAAGAACAATGTGAAAATAAAATATCTCAACCAGCACATTACGGTTCAGGTGGAGACAGTAATGTGAAAAGGGTATCAGAGTCTCTTCATGATAGCTAGTAGTTCATCACTGTCACAGGCCCTCACATTGCTCTAACAGGCCCTCACATTGACCTAACAGGCCCTCACATTGACCTAACAGGCCCTCACATTGACCTAACAGGCCCTCACATTGACCTAACAGGCCCTCACATTGACCTAACAGGCCCTCACATTGACCTAACAGGCCCTCACATTGCTCTAACAGTCCTTCACGTTTCTTTAACATCTTCATCCCCTTACGTCATCAGTCATCTTCATCCCCTTACATCATCAGTCATCTTCATCACCTTACTTCATCAGTCATCTTCATCCCCTTACGTCATCAGTCATCTTCATCCCCTTACTTCATCAGTCATCTTCCTCACCTTACGTCATCAGTCATCATCATCACCTTACGTCATCAGTCATCTTCATCACCTTACGTCATCAGTCATCTTCCTCCCCTTTGGGACATAAGGCCACAATGTGTTTTCTCCACTTCTTCTGTTTTTGACTACAGGGAAGGCCAGCTGTCTCCAGAACAGTGGCAGAGGACGTACGGACGGTGCTCGGGGAACGAGGTCTACCATATCCGCCTCTGTGACAGCAAGTTCTTTGGGGAGTATGATGGGAAGAGTTTCACCTATGCCTCCTTCCACGCACACAAGAAGTGAGTAGACTTCCTGCCATGGCTTGTATAAGACCTTCTTGCTGTTCTCTGACTCTCTGCAAACCTTGAGGACAGCAGTCTTAGTGTCCGTTTCCCCTGGCACTTGATTAATACATCTGTAAATATGTGGCATATTCTTGGGTTTCGATTAGATAGGCTCCCTAGGTATTTGTCTCTTGGTTCATGGCTTCGAGGTTAATCACTCTCTGTCAAACCAAGGCAAACCGGCATAGCCTGTAGCCAGAAGCCCTTTAGAACCAGAGTTATGCACCACTGGATTACACTAAGCACAGCATACCAGATGGCTGTGCTCCGTCTCCCCTCAGGTATGGTGTGTGTCTGATCGGGGTGAAGAGGGAGGACAACAAGAGCATCCTGCTGAACCCTGGTCCTCGCCACATCATGGCCGCCCCAGACACCTGCTACTACATCAACATCACCAAGGAGGAGAACAGCGCCTTCATCTTTAAACAGGAGGAGAAGGACAACAAGGGCCTGCCGGTGGCCGGGCTGTACGACGCCCCCTCCAGGCTGCCTGTACACAGCATCATCGCCAGTATGGGTGAGGAACGAAGGGAAGGGAGGGAGGGATAGCTTAGTAAAGGGGAGAAGGTGAGAGGGAGGAGGGATGGGGGAGCCTCAGTGTTGGGAGGTAATGAACTACATGTAATGTAACAACTAGTAATTGAATTACAGTACATTTTGCACTAGCTTGGTTGTAGTTGATCTAAATTCTAATCTTTGTAGAGTTTTGTTCAGTAATGAATAACTTGTTTTGCCATGTAGTGGTGTAGCTAACTACACACAACTTTTCTTGGCATCGGGGCTGCCTAATTCTCACTTCCTGTGTTTTTTAGGCTAAATCACACATTATGTTGACATCTGACTACAGAGTGATCTGTTCTTGCAATTTTTAGTCTATGACATTTTTGATTATTTTTCTTAAGGGTAGCTTTATTGTAGCTTAACTTATTCCAGTGTAAAGTAATTGGTAGCTTGGTAAACTATATTTTCAGAGTAGGGTTATAAAGATCAGGGAGAAGGGGAGTGAGGAGGAACGGCAAAGTCTTATAAAGATCAGGGAGAAGGGGAGTGAGGAGGAATGGCAGAGTCTTATAAAGATCAGAGTGTTGGAGGGAGGGAGGGAGGGAGGGAGGGAGGGAGGGAGGGAGGGAGGGCAGAGTCTTATAAAGATCAGAGTGTTAGAGGGATGGAGAGGGGAGGGAGGGAGGATGAATGGCAGAGTCTTAAAATGATCGGAAGGGAGGGAGGGAGGGAGGGAGGGAGGGAGGGAGGGAGGGAGGGATGGCAGAGTCTTATAAAGATCAGACAGAGGGAGGGAAAATCAGAGGAGTGAGCCCAGTGTTGCAAGGGCGTGAGAGAATGGGAGCGAGGAGGGATTCTTCACTTGTCACTGCTATGTATTTGCTAACTTTCACAGTGCAATGCGACCTTTCACAGTGCAACGCTAACTTTCACAGTGCAACGCTACCTTTCACAGTGCATTGCTATCTTTCACAGTGCAATGTTACCTTTCACAGTGCAATGTTACCTTTCACAGTGCAATGTTACCTTTCACAGTGCAATGTTACCTTTCACAGTGCAATGTTACCTTTCACAGTGCAATGTTACCTTTCACAGTGCAATGCTAACTTTCACAGTGCAATGTTACCTTTCACAGTGCAATGTTACCTTTCACAGTGCAATGTTACCTTTCACAGTGCAATGTTACCTTTCACAGTGCAATGTTGCCATTGACATGTTGGTGGTGATGGTTGTTTTGTATGTGACTTCATGCATGTGTTCTTGTCTGACTCTATTGGCTTTTTTCCTTTTCTGGGCTGACTTGGTTTCTGTTGTTGTTGTTGTTTTTGTTGTTGTTGTTTTACTACGACGTGTTAAAGTTGATCAGGCCACTTCGTATGGTAAGTTTGTGCATGTTGCTACTATTGAATTGTCCTGTTGTAAGGCAACACCGTAGTGTAGTTGGTGAAGGATTTCTGTCAACACAGCTGTTCTGTTGTATTGGTATAGGCTTGATGTTTTCCGTAAATGTGTTGCAGTGGAGGCTGCTGAGGGGAGGACGGCTCATAATAATGGCTGGAACAGAGCCAATGGAATGGCATCAAACCATGTGTTTGCTGTATTTGATGCCATTCCAGCTATTCCGCTCCAGACATTATCACAAGCCCGTCCTCCCCAATTAAGGTGCCACCAACCTCCTGTGATTTGCTGTTAATTAGTTCTTTGCAGGGTTTTTGCACATAGTTTTGCATCGTTTTAGTTCTGTTTATCAAAAATGCATTTAATGTACTTGTACTTGCGTTGGATGCTGCTACTTCCCATTACAACAAGATTAAGATATGCCCGATGTTTAACCTTTCAGAAATGAGATACAAGGTAGACACATCTAAATGGATGGAAGGCTTTAGAATATGTCATTTACCATGAGGACAATAACCTCAAGGACATTCATTCAGTTGACACTGTCACGCCCTGACCTTAGAGAGCCTTTTTATGTCTCTATTTGGTTTGGTCAGAGTGTGATTTGGGGTGGGCATTCTATGTTTTTGTTTTCTATGATTTTGTATTTCTATGTTTTGGCCGGGTATGGTTCTCAATCAGGGACAGCTGTCTATCGTTGTCTCTGATTGGGAACCATACTTAGGTATCCCTTTTCCCTCCTTTCAGTGTGGGAAGTTGTCTTTGTTTGTGGCACTATAGCCTTAAGCTTCATGGTCGTTTTTGTATTGTTTATTGTTTTTGTCGGCATCATCCTAATAAAAAGGAATATGTACGCTCACCACGCTGCGCTTTGGTCCTCTTCATTTGACGGCCGTGACAGACACAATCTATTAAAAACATGTTGTATTCAACTGCTCTTTGTCCAGGTACTGTATATTACAGCTGTCATATATGGATACATGTACTTTTTGTCCAGGTACTGTATAGTACAGCTGTCATGTATGGATACATGTACTTTTTGTCCAGGTACTGTATAGTACAGCTGTCATATATGGATACATGTACTTTTTGTTCAATTAGATGGGTGGTAGATCGGATAGTGTTGAAAAGATAACATTGAGGACATTCGTCTGTAAAGTCTAATAAAATTCAGTGCATTGAGGACACATGAGTTTGATGGATGAGTGTGCTGCTTTGGGAAAGGACAAAAGACTAAGGGACTTTACTAATTCACACAGAAGCAATGACAGTGCAGTTAGCACGTCAGCTGTACTGGCTCATTTCACACGAAAAGATGATTAGATAATGAATCATGCAAGGCAACATAAAATGTGCTTACACTGCAATATAGAGTATAGAGTATTCATAGGAAATCATAGTATATCAACTTAAGGTTTCTGTAAACAATTACAGCAACTTATCTGTGGTGCCCAATCCCGCCCCATTGTCTTACCGACCAACTATCTTACCAACCATTCAACCACCTCTTTCAGGGACGGTAGCCATCGACCTCCAGAACCCGACGGACCCCCCAGAGGACAGCAGCAAGCTAACCCTGCCCACAGAGAACGGGTCTGGAAGCAGACGGCCCAGCATCGCCCCCGTCTTGGAGATCGCTGACTCCTCCTCCATCCTGCCCTGCGACCTGCTCAGTGACCAATCAGAGGACGAGACCAACCAATCAGACGAGGAGAGCTCGTCGGTGTCCGAGTGAGTGTCCAATCAGAGATGTAGAGGAGGGCAAAGGGAAGTTGGAAGGGCTTGGGCAGTGTTTCCGAAATGGTGGATCAGGACTCGCTGGTTTCTACGCTACAGGCCATGGCTTATGGCTGGGCTGTAGCTAGAATTATTGTTTTCATTAACTGACAGTCAATATGATAATGTCTAGTCGGCTTTTATAATGTCTGTTCAGCTAAATGTTGAGTCACACAGCTACTCTATCCATTCCATCACCAAAGGAAAGAGAAGATGTGTGGGAGGGGTTAGAGTGGATCCTTTCTTTCTTTTATTATTTTCTCTCTCTCTATTTCTTTCTCCCTTTCTTTACATCTTTCAATGCATACCATTGAAGCCCTTAGACAACAGTTACATAAGTAACACACTGTGGTATGCCAGACTGCTGCCTGGAAGAGAGAGAGAGACAGAGAGAGAGAATTGTATAATGTGTTCTGGTTATGAGCCATACAGTCATCTCTTGGAGTCCCACAGTGCCCCTGTGTGGTCATGAAATACAAGCCTTTGAGAAAAGGCTACACTCGGTCTCGATACTACTGTATGTAACAATCCATCAATCCTTTGTGTTAACCTTCAACATGTGTGCAATACTTTACAATGACGAATAGCTGTGTCAATGACACAATGACAAATAGACGGTGTCAATGATTGACATTGATACATTATTCAATAGATTGCCTTGTCGCTAAAGTTTTTGGTTCATTGCCTCTTCTGAAGTCTCTCTGACTGAACGTGTGTGTATTTGTTGTTCATTTACATTTTTCACCTCAGTTTTGTGAAAGGATATCCTCCCAACTCGCCCTACATTGGCAGCTCTCCAACCCTGTGCCATCTCTTACCCCAGAAAGCCTCGTTCTGCTGCCTTCGTCTGGACAAGGTGAGTAGAGACAAGGATGGTTTTGTTCTCTCATGTAGTAATTATTAAGCCACACAGTCTTGTTCCAAAGACAGCAAACAATTTATTATATCTTATTGTGTTGAGCTGTGTTGGTTGCACCATGTCTTAACAATTGTATTGTACATTAGCTCCTCTTTGTAAACTTGACTGTATGAATAGAAAGTGTATGTATCTTTGAATTATAGAATACAGCAGACAAACCTAACTGTTTAGTGTTGTCACAATAGTTCATGGAATATCATATGTTTATGGACAAAAAAACTTGCCTTAGACTTCACTCAGTAACACTGACAAACATTTAAGTCATTATAACAAACCTGAAACATAATTACCTTTTACTTAACTTTCCATGACATCCAGGGTTGCAGGCACAACAGTTTTGAGGATGCCAAGGCCTATGGTTTTAAGAACAAGCTGATTATAGTATCTGCAGAGATGGCAGGGAACGGCCTCTATAACTTCATCGTCCCTCTGCGGGCCTACTACCGCCCCAGGAAAGAGCTCAACCCTATCGTCCTGCTATTAGACTACCCGTAAGTAGTTTCACGCACCGGACTGCACTGGGCGCAATAGCTTGAGGGTGAGGTTACCCCATAAGCAACCACATGACTGGTCTGTGCCTCTTTATAATGGTTTTAGATAACATATCATGTATCCACCTGTGTTTAATGCATGTAAACAGACTAAATGCATAATAACACCTATACATGTTTTCATAATGCATTACACTTGCTGTTTAAGACTTGAAAAGCTATATGACGTGGTGTATGACGTGGTATAGGACTTGGTATAGGATGTGGTATATGACTTGGTTTAGGACTTGGTATAGGACTTGGTATAGGACTTGGTATAGGATGTGGTATATGACTTGGTAAATGACTTGGTATAGGATGTGGTATATGACTTGGTATATGACTTGGTATATGATGTGGTATAGGACTTGCTCTAGGATGTGGTATATGACTTGGTATATGACTTGGTTTAGGACTTGGTATATGACGTGGTGTATGACGTGGTATAGGACTTGGTATAGGATGTGGTATATGACTTGGTATATGACTTGGTATATGATGTGGTATAGGACTTGCTATAGGATGTGGTATATGACTTGGTATATGACTTGGTATATGACTTGGTTTAGGACTTGGTATATGACTTGGTATAGGACTTGGTATATGACTTGGTATAGGATGTGGTATATGACTTGGTATAGGACTTGGTATATGCTATGGTATATGACTTGTTATAGGACTTGGTATAGGACTTCAATGCATTACACTCAGATGGTTATTGTAATATAAAGTTTTGCCAAGATTTAGTGTTGGGCTGCATGAAGATTAATGAAATCTAGTGACATAAAGTAATTGTAGAGAGAGAAAGGTGATTATACAGCTGCAGCCTGAAGTTAACTTAACTGCTGCAGGATGAGAAATCATTTCTGCATTATTCATATCGCTGGCTGTGCCTCTCTGTTGGATAAATGGAGCTCCGGGAAGCTTCAGGGGTGTGTGTTTGTGTGTTATGTTTTTGCCTATAATAATTCAGTGTGGATTTCATTACAGTAACTTCAGAGCACCCTCCAGGGAAGCGTGTGTAGCTAAACAGAAAGCCATGGAGCTCTGTAATCCCATATAGTCTGGGGCAGAGACTAACATCTCACACTGTCTGCGTATCTTTCCTAGTCCCACTATACAGCTACCTACTTCCTGAGGAGTTACCATGGCAACAGGCTATATTGCATATCTGGAGGAGTTATCAGGAAGCAGTATTTTGTCGCAGAATCAAAAAACTATTAACAGAATACATATTTGCTGCATATGTACAGTATTTTAGGACATTATGTAATTTAATGCATAGCCAAAGGAAAATTGTTTGGCTGCAAAATTTGCTATGGCTTCTAATAGTCTAATACCCATTCGTGTGTATGTACTGTACTTTATGTGTGGTTGCAGTTGTCTATGTCCTGTCCATTGTCATGGAATTATTCTAATCAAAGGAGAGAGACTTTTAGATTTCTTCAAAACAACGCAACTTTACAATTTAATTACTGCACTAATAGAGTTGGTTGGTAACCACCCTTAAGGTAATCACTGAGAACTCTACGAGCAGAACTAAGCCACAGCATTTCATAGTTAAGACATATTCTCCTGAATATGTGACAAACAACAGATTTGTGAAATTATACAAAGGTACTTTGTGCTCTCATGCAACATTTACATTGCACCAGGTTTCTGTCTCTAGGTCATTTACTACTTTGTTATACAAAAATACTAACGCAACATAGGACACTAGGTCCTTCCCTTAATTTATGAAGTCCAGTATTCATCTGCCATGTGGGAGAAATAAACTGGAGGGAGGTTCTGCCTGGCACCGGCAGACAGGCACACAGACACTAATCATGGAATGGAATGCAGCCCTTAGGTTTTATCACCAAGGCATCGTAAATCAACTGTCAGCGTTAAGCCTCAGAGACTCATTTCAGAAGAACAGACATTGTGAAAATACTAATATGAATACATTCTAATATAAAAGTAATGTTATTAACATATTGTTGTAATTCTACCACATTCCCCCATTTTGAGACTTAGTCGCAACTTAAAAGATAATTACAACTTTTTAAAAAATACATGAATAAAAATAAAATATCAAACCTCTAACTCAAACATATAGGAAAATAATCCTTGCACTAGTATACTACCATTGTAAATTACCATCCGTTAGTTCATTGAGTTTTTCAACCTCAACATAAAATTATCCTTCATTGGGAATAATATAAACATTAAAATATCGTTAAGAAATTCTCAGCAATCTAAATCGGAGTACATTTTACCATCAGTACGAAACACAATCCTCATGTTGATACTGAGCACACTCCCATTGGTCAGCATAGTGGAAATAACTATTTCTATCCCCATCTGTAGAAACTAAAATTAGCATATATTGTTGGACAAATCCAGGTAGTGACTCCTGGTTTAATTACAATTTATTCAGTTTAGTGCCTAATGAACATGACCCAGGACAAGCATCATGATCTCACTATTTATAAGGCAGTGCCTATGGACTCTATGTTCCCATTAGCTTAAACCTGCTATAGTTCCTGAGTATTATCAGTATCATCAAAAATGTAATCAAATAGATTAGGATCAGTTTCACTCTCTCCATTCACCAAGGCATGCTGAGAATAGTGTCAACATCTTTAGTACACAACTTCTTTACTCATGTCACAATTAGTAAAACAACAATCAAAAACAATCCACTTATAGTTATTATCATACTAAAAACTTACTCAAATCAATTAGTCAGTTTTCAAAAAATCATTCAGCTTCCAAATCATAATCAAAACTCAATGAATTATCCAACCCAAATTTAGAATGACAATGCTTCAGTGATTCTCTTTGGTTCTATCACTCAAAGTTAAAACTTTAACACACATAAACAGGCAGAATGTAAATTTATATTAACATACAGTATAATTATCCATAATTGTAGTATCAACTTTCTCATCACGATTATAATTACAGATCAGTATCTCAATGTATTCTTATTCTAAATTACTATACATTTAGCAGTGTATAGACCTCCACAATCAACCTGATACCCCAAATAAACAATTTTGGACAAGGCTAAATCAATTACAGCAACAGTTGACCAACTCCTTCCTTTCCCGGCACTCAATCTTCTGGCATCTCTTCATTTTCTTCTTCAGATAGCTTTACAGTTCAAAGTGGATGGCACATGATAATGTCCCAAGCTCAATGTCTAACCTGAACCACCACCACCTCTACCACCCATTATGTCTTGTTCATTTGCCAACCAGTATACCAGCAACATGAGAGAAGTTTGGAACAGATCTCTCTCCATCCTCACTCCACGTGGACTCCTGTCACACTCCTGGGAGAAAAGGCCTGAGAGAAAAAGCAGTTGATAGCTTCGATTGGATGCAGTGTACAGGTTGCTGGCTCTGACTCCGGTCTCTCGGTAGAAGTGGTGCGGACAGGGCCGTATTGAATGCCATTTTCTTCTTCAGCTGGTCAGAGGAGGTTTTGAGGTTCACATCGTTCTTGGACCGAATTATCCCTGCCATGCATCAAGACACCATTTGTAGTCACCTTCACTATAACCTTGAGAGAGGACAGATCAGAACAACAGTTTAGTTCAGGGCATGTCTGATTCAGGAAATCCAGACAAGCATTGACTGTATGACAAATTATTACTTTTACCAATTATTCTTAATACAAATTTCTAAAACAAAAGTTTAAAAAAACTAGACATTCTGTTTTTCATATTGGCTTATACTCCCCTATCACACTGTCGACCTCATTGCAGAGTCACAGTATCAGAAAGTTAGACTGCTAATCTCGATCATCCAGCAGACCCAATCTGGTGAGATTTATATCTAACAAAACAGCATAAACAACACAACAATACACTCCTTCATATATCACTCCATGCAATCCTACATATCACTGGAGGGGTATAAACTTCAATACAAAAACCTTTGGAGGACTGGTAATTCCCCCATTTTGACACGACTCCCAACGTGATTAATGTGTAAAACAAACAACACCACTGCTGGTTAAATAAAAATCAAACAATGTAAAATAACAAATTGAGTTAGAATCACTATCCTTAATAACTCCTTAAATAAAAAATTGGACCCATACTTGATTCAAGGAATAGAAAAATAGACTAGAGACAGGTCTATCCTTCTAATGGTCCGAATCACACATATAACTATTAATTATAAACTTCTCCATGATTATCAGTATTACAAATTACCTTCAAATCAGTATTACATATGACCTTTAAATCATCATCCAATGTCTCTCAGCTTTCCAGTGAGGGCGATCAAACCACACTAGGAGGTCAGAGGTCATACAAACCCTTCAATTAAGTGTTTATTTCTATTTTAGACTAATAATTGAAAAACAGTCAAATATTTAATATATTTAATATCCCAGGTTTGCAGTATGTTTATCCAGGTCATTATCAAAATAATTCACATGTTGAATTAAAACTCACAAAATAAAAACTTAAGAAAATTCTGTGTGTGCCCCTTTAAGGTGCAGTCTGTCTAACCCGTGAAAAACCCACTAAACCAAATGAAATGACCCCACACAATAAGTCAAACACGGTATTAACACCACTAACAAATATTCATAACAAGTGTGTTGTGTGTGGGTATTTGCAAACCATAGGGTAAACTTAAAACACATTAGATGATACAGCGTCCCTTTAAGCAGAATAAACACCTTCTAAACCCAGAACCCCTTTCTGGTGATCTTATCATTGCAACCTGTTGCATTGATGTAGTAAAATATAAACCTATTGTTTAACAAATCTAGAACCTTCAAAAAGTTGGTGATATCTTATCAACATAATAGTCAAAACTAACTGCAATCCACTTCAATTACTTTACACTGTTCCACGTCATGTAAACAGATTATCGTTTTAGAATACATTAACTGTTCTCTTAAATCACTGGTGTTACCCAAACTATAGAATTGAGTAATAATAATTAGAAATTGTCAAAGAACATCTCTGCATTCAACAAAATTAACCCACTTCGTCCCTTACAGCCCGCTCGAGTTCAGCGAGCACCAGTCGCTTACACCCGCGGACTAAAACTGGGAAACTCTTCTATTCTTACCAGTATATATATATATTTTAAATAAACCAGTCTCAAACAACATGCTGTGTATATCTCTATCGTAAGGTGAAAACAAACTTAACAGCTTTCTCTTCCCTTTCGGCTTCACACTTATTAAATGACCAAGACTTTAAAATTAACATGTAATGCGCCAAATTTATAAAATACTTAAGGAAGAAGATACATTTCGGAGGGAACTCAAATAGTTCACAATGCTGGAGCCTCTTTCTGCCCACAACATCAATACATTGCTGTTGTAGCCTATTATCGTGCAATAATGAATACCCATGTTTAGTTATCAATTATGATCATGGTCACAGCTCTATTGCAATTGCCTATTATAAGGGATTTGCGTCAATTCAATCTGGTATCAGGACAAAATGTGATTCAGAGTCACCGAATATACTTTAAGTATTTTTATTAAATCAGATAGCTCAGAACGACCAGCAGTCCTGTAAAGCCCCACCCTCTCCCAGAGAACACATCATCAGCCAGAGGCCAAGCCACACTTTCACTTCTATGAACGCTCACAGCGGGGAAATGTCGGGTATAAGGGAATCTTCAGTAGGAGTTGGCCCCCAGTACCCTGTTGGTTCTGGTTCTGCTCCTACCCCTGTGGTTGTTCGACAGTGTCAGTGTGTCTTACCCTCCTACAAGTGTGATATGCCCCCAGGTAGCTCTTTCAGCTATTCTCACCGCAAAGGCTGTCACCAGGAATACTTGGTCTGGCCCCTCCCAACATGGCTGCATTCCACCTATTCTCCTGTAATTCACCTGTAGTGCATAAAATCTTGGACATACAGGTTTGGTTAACTTCTTGCCACTAGGGGGGTGCCATTTCGACATAGCACAAATTCGTAGCCAAATTAAACTGCCTCGTACTCAATTCTTGCTCGTACAATATGCATATTATTATTACTATTGGATAGAAAACACTCTCTAGTTTCTAAAACCGTTTGAATTATGTCTGTAAGTGAAACAGAACTCGACTTAGAGCAATTCTCCTATGAGGATTTGAAAATGGTGAAATCTGCTTGCTGTTCCCAGATCTGTAGATAACCCTGACTGTCTTCTATTGGTTGAGATGCACTGCATACGCCTTCCCCTGGTTGTTAGCGAATAGGGAGAGTTGAAATGGAGTCTCTACGTAGTTCAGAAAGTTGATAAATTGATTGGAACCGAGGTGTCCACCCTTTTGGACCTTCGCGCTGACGTAGAGAGGGTCTTGGAATGTCTTTTTAGAAGCTCTGGTTTTAGAAACTAGATATATCCGGCTCTGTTTTTATTCGATATAGGCTTTAAAGACATCATAATCTTGTTATTTTAAACCGATTTATATCAGTTTATGTCAGTATATTGCGATTTTCGGGCATTTCATTTTCTGGCGTTGTAGGAAGTTGGGTATCTCTCTCTCGAATGCCATTCTGTACTGCTAATTGCAACGTCGAAGGAAACATTCTCCAACCCAGCAACGATTATTTTGGCCAACGGACACCTTTCCCAAGATTCTGATGGGAGTTCAGCTAATAGTAAGTACTATTTATGCTGATAATTCGTTGTTCTGTTGAAAAAGTAAAATGTATAAGACGCCATTATTTTCCGTGTAGCGTTGCGCTATCGCACCCTGTATTGCACCCAGTATTGCGCAGTAAGGTTAATTTTAAAAATGTAATTCAGCGATTGCATTAAGAACTAATTTGTCTTTCAATTGCTGTCCACCCTGTATTTTTTAGTCAAGTTTATGATTATTTATTGATTAGACTAGGTGACTCTCCAAGATGGCGACCGACATTTTTCTGGGCAGCTTGGCAACTTTTCTCATTGTATAAGCACGATATGTGCCGCTAAATATGCACATTTTCGAAAAAACTCTATATGCATTGTGTAATATGATGTTACAGGACTGTCATCTGAAGAATTCTGAGAAGGTTAGTGAAAATTAATATTTTTGGTGGTGAATACGTTATCACTGTTTGGCTGGAATCAATGCTGTTGTTTGGTTTGCTACTGTGCTAAGCTAATATAACGCTATATTGTGTTTTCGCTGTAAAACACTTAGAAAATCTGAAATATTGTCTGGATTCACAAGATCTGTGTCTTTCAATTGCTGTACGCTGTGTATTTTTAAGAAATGTTTTATGATGAGTAATTAGGTAATACACGTTGCTCTCTGTAGTTATTCTAGTCGAGTTGTGATGGTGGCTGCAATGGTAAACTATGATTTATACCTGAAATATGCACATTTTTCTAACAAAACCTATGCTATACAATAAATATGTTATCAGACTGTCGTCTGATGAGGTTGTTTCTTGGTTAGTGGCTATTTACAATCTTTATTTGGTCGAATTTGTGATAGCTACTGATGGAGTCAAAAACTGGTGGAGTAAAAAAAAAAGTGTCTTTTGCTAACGTGGTTAGCTAATAGATTTACATATTGTGTCTTCCCTGTAAAACATTTTAAAAATCAGAAATGATGGCTTGATTACCAAGATGTGTATCTTTCATCTGGTGTCTTGGACTTGTGATTTAATGATATTTAGATGCTACTATTTACTTGTGACGCTATGCTAGCTATGCTAGTCAGCTTTTTTACTGGTGGGGGTGGTGGGGGGTGCTCCCGGACTCGGGTTTCTGAGGAAGTAGAGGTTAACAAACAATTTCTCATTTATTCTATCTGATTATCTAGAATGTCCTCCATTATTATCCTATTCCATCCCCCTTTTGATACATGGCCCCGCCCTTGAATCAATACTGGCGCAAATCTAACAATTCTCTGTTAAGTGTCTTATCTACTTTAAAAGTTATCTGTGCTGCCCCTTAGTTCCTGAAACCAACTAAGTTTTCATTCCCTCTGTCTCCCCTCAGTAACCGTGACCCAGTCTGTGTTACTCCCATCTCTCTGCTTCCAACCCTCAAGGTCTCAGCAGTGTGGGGAGGGCCCCTCTGTCTGCCCTTTCCCTTATCTGTCTGTAGCTTGGTCCCAAACATTAACTAAGTGTCTCACTGTTATCTGAACCCATGGAATTACAAAAAAAAAAAAAAAAAATACATGTCTATGGTGGCAATTTCTAAAGTCCTTACATAGGTTAAATAAGGTTATCTCGATCCTGTCAATAATCCTGAATCACCACAGATAGCTCGCCACTTTATACTATTCACACTATGATCAAATAGGCCAAAACGAATGCTAACCATATCATATGCTTTCTGTACTAATGAAATATCTCCTTCAGGAGTCTACTGTATTTTATCTAACAATAACATGAACCTCCATAAGTTGACCAATGGCGCCCTCAAGTGACTTTTCATCCTCCACCAATATCCACAATATTAATTTTGTATCACCTCAGAAGCCATCAGCCATACCACCACTTCAAAGAAGTGTTATTTATTATATTATACAAAATAAAGAACCCTTTATCTAAAAAAAAAACGTATTTATGAAAACTCAGAAAACAAAACTTCAAATATTCCATATGCGAGTGTGTCCCTTTAAGATATTTAGAATCCCCTCTAACCCAAACGTTTACTACAAACAAAACCTAGTAATTATAACTGTCCCTTTAACATGAAATCAGCTCCACCGGCTGTACCCGAACAACTGTCAAATCAATTTGAATACCGTTATGGTGTATTCTACTTTATGAAACAGTTTTACGTTAGAACTCAATGATATCACAACGTTAGTTAGCAACAACCAAACCTTTAAGTCTATCGCAAGCTTTTAAAACACCATGTACCTCGCTAAATTTATATCGCATGTCAGTCAATCCATAACAATAATAACATTAGTCTTTAAATTTAACCTAAACAAGTTATTAAAACGTTCAGTTCATATCTTGAACAAACACTAACAACCGTATCTTTCCGGGCAAAACCTATAAATATTTGAATTACAATCAGAATGAATTTTAGTCTATCGATGTCAAGGCTGAGATACGAACTCCAGTCTCCCGCGTTGAAGGCAAAAACTTTACCGCTGAACCACCAACGCTTTTGAAATGCTTGAGTTTCCCCGCCAACAAGCATATTATTATAATTGTCTGTATTCGCAAACTCCGACACCGAGACAATTCCCAGAAAATATTACAATTCAAAGGTCCAAGCTTTCCCCCAGCGAGGATTCTCCTTATTCTCTCTACTCCGAATTGGTTTTATGTTTTTCATTATGTCACCAGCATTCAACCAGGCTCCCCTTCGACTGGGAGCCCGTTTGGGCGCGGCAATACTGCCCTCTTCTGTCCATTCTCTGTATAATTTATTACGGCCACACCCGGTGGGGAAAGTACAAATTGTATCCCGTTCCCCGTATAATACCCTTTGCTAAATTCAACGTTGTGGTTAAATATACGGATTTGGCAATTATTGTCAAATGTTGAATATACAGGTTTAGTAATTTTATCAAATAGATTAGTACAGTTCAAATCAGGGTATGCGTTTACATATGGATATACATTCACACTTTTGCTCTCTTAAATTAAAAACTCAACTATAGTACTTATTACTACATTTAATTAACAATCCCTAATATAAGAAATGTTATCAAATATGTATTCAAATTAATCACAGTCACACACAATAGGGAGTGTATAAATTGTATACATTCAGGGCCAATCTTAACGTACTGTCTGTATAACTCTTCTCGTTTTTCATGCACACCTCCTCAATATTCAATGATATAACTCTGTGCAGAAGTCTCATCTGCAAGTCCGCGACTTTTTCAAAACATTCTCACCGGTACCAGCTCCAACTGAAATACCTAATGTACTGCAATCGCTTGGCAGTTTCAGTTAATGCAACGTAGACATCTCATCTGAAGGTCCCTGACCTCATTCAAACCGATATTAGTCCCCGACTGAATATCAAGTGTATTTCATACATACGATTTGAGTCTCACAAATCTTCATTCACGCCAGTAAGGTCTCAGCTTACTTCATACAAACTTGGCATCTCACCTTAATACACTTCATTCACTGTTGCATTAATCCCCACCCTCATTCATACTTTTGAGCATATAGCCCATTTGGCATCTCACCATTATTCATTCACGCTTGGCATCTCACCCAGTACATCACATTTATTCGTTATATCATAGAATACCTGGCCAGTCAAAATTGCATTCACCACTATGTCTTCCTTATGATTTTTTACCAATATAAACTAATACAATTTGGTTACTTACATCAAACAGGTGTCTCACAACACTAAATTTGGATAATGCCAATGTGCAGAACTTTAGTTTTTCCACAATAGGTTTCTGCTTACCTTTTTAGTTGACCGGTCTGTAGTTGTGAGACACCGTCTGACGACAGCAATGGTCAATTGGCTGTCCTTCACCAGATCACGTCGGGGTCACCATATAAGGGATTTGCGTCAATTCAATCTGGTATCAGGACAAAATGTGATTCAGAGTCACCGAATATACTTTAAGTATTTTTATTAAACTCAAGCGATAAATGGTAAATGCAATTTTCGTATATACGGGCTCTCTGTATCACCTCGCAGGGCAGAACAGAGAACTGACTTGTTCCTGACAAAGATATTATAATATACTCTGACAGAGGTAGTTCCTGCTTCCGAGCCGGCCTGTCACAGAGTAGAGACTGGGCGTGGTTTAGACTCACCCAGCCTATCGTTGATTGTTGGCGCACGAGCTGGTACCAGCCCCCGGGCGCTCCAGCGGTCAGTCGTTGTAGTTGTGTAGAATATACAGTTATCAGGCACCTGGCTCCTGTTATCTAACAAAAGACCGTTTGTTCTCGCAACACTACGTTCTGAATGTGCCCCCCCAACTCATTGCACAGTTCCTGTCTTCATGTTATTTTGTATTTTTCCATCATGAGAAAGGCCCATGGCCTTGAAACTGTTAACAATGTCTCAAGTCAGCTATGTTGCATAACACATACATCCACACAAGCCAACAGCAAATAATATTCCATCACATATGATATGGTAAGGGCTATAGTGTATAACTCAGAACCTCACACTATCTGCTATTATTGGAATGCATTAGATATAGGTAACAGTCCATTCTGATTAGACTACAGGTAATAAAACAAACACTTGCTGTTTTTGACAAGCGTATATAGAATTCATATCCATAGTATTAATATTTTGTCAATACCATAGACCCAATGCTATTGAAATGACAAAGAAATCCTGAAAATAACCCAAGCATAATGGTTTGTAGTCTTAACATCTGGCAATTCATATCCATAGTATTAATATTAATATTAAGTCAATACCATAGACCCGATGCTATTGAAATGACAAAGAAATCCCGCAAATAACCCAAGCGTAATGGTTTATAGTCTTAACATCTGGCACATAATAACGACACAATTCCCAGAAAATAGCCTTACAGTTCGTCCAAGTGTTTCGCCGCAGAGATTTTCACATGCACAAAGGGGATTTATTCACCGTCATAGTAGTCAAATAAATAAAATCAACATCCATTGATGTAAAACTAGATCTTGCGCCTTGTAATAAAAGCGGATTATCTTTTCTCATGCAACATATTTAAATTGCTTTACTATATCACATTAGCTCTGCAATGATAATTAGTTTGATGGAAACCCTAATTTGGCTTTGTACGATGTTATAAGTTACGTCGAGATTCCATCTTAATTCGCTGTAACTTTATGGGGAAAGGGTTTATTCGATAAATATAGCAACTCCTCTCATACTGTGAAAAATGAATTTAAAAAAGCAGGCCTTATGGGCAGTTTTATAGTTACGTCGGTTAGGGTCAATTTCCCATATTTTAACCAAAAGTGGACATACGCCAATCAGTTTCTGAGACTATTGCCCAGACTTTGTAGACAGTCAGAAATGCTTAAACCTCATATTTATCAAATTATCCATAAAAGGGACCAACTCAGAAAACGTAATTTTTCCCCCCATCCCTGACGTACATCTACGTTTTGGGTGCGCAAGTTACTATATGAATATTATTCAAATTATTACTTTATCAATTCTCTAGTAATTGATTACATAACATTCATTATATTTTCGTATATTCACAGAATCCATATAGAACATTAGAAATCTTAAGTACTCACATGAATTAACCACTCCATGTGCGTTTCCAACAACTCTCCATCGCCCTACTCCCAGCGGAACCCAAAACCCAAGTTTCCCGAATGCTGCCCGGCGTGTCATGGGATCCTCAATGGGTCTCTAACCTCCCAGAAACCACGGCAAAGTCTAGCCTCCCAGAAACTATAGACTTGCTTCTACTTTATAAAATAACATCCCGCTCTCAATACCACCCTGTGATATTCTATGATGGGCAGTGATGTACGGAACCCAACTATTATGCTACATAGCTAAACTTATTATCCATATTTAAATCAGTTTATTATACACATTTCTGTATCTTATTATCCAAACTTCAAACTGATAACACATTCACACAATGCTATTCCCAAACACACTTAATCAATATTTGTATAACTTGCAGGAATATTTTCTTCTATAACGAGGCCCAAATTTGGAATGTCAAATCTATTACATTAAAATTTTACCCTAACCAATTTTTCCATAATCATAAATTCCTTCTGTTAGGTTCTTATTTTTCAGAGTAAATAACTCACTGACACTAGAGAAGCTTAACCAAGTTGAATTCTTCCCAAAGGGAAGACAAAAAAAACATTTCACACAACCACTGATATTTAACCCTTTCTCCTAGGCTGAGTCTCCTCCTCCACAACTGAACAGCCAATGCATCTCTGTTGCTAGACAGAACAGGGATATCTGTAATATCAGTGATATCTGTTCTTCCTCACTTCATCAACCTGACCTCTACCCCAAAGTGCTCACACCTCCCCAACTCAAGGCTGCCATGGTTATTGATACCAGACTGTGTCTCTTCTCCTCCCAGAGTATCCCTGATGGCAAAAAATAACATATCCTGACAATGTAAACGTTATACATTACCCTCTCTCCCTCAGTGACATTGTTAGTTTCCAAGATCTATCAAGTCTTTAGTATTCAATGTTCAAAGTTTACCCCGAATCCAACACCTCTAAGGTTTCCAAATTTGGGAAACCTGCAAGGATCGTCCCACTGAGATACAATGGCCGGACCACATCCTAAAAGACTGGCCGAAATAGAATGTCTAGACATCATACAAACACACCGGTATGTGCAACCTGTTCTTCAAACAGGATTTCTCATAAACTTCAATTGAAGAGCGCCTACATTCCTAGGGTTCATAATAAGATACTTATTTATCTTTTCCAAACCTACTCCACGTCCCTCAGGAATACTTTAAAGACAATGAACACCCTTTTCGCATAACTGCCCACTTCCTACCTAGGTAAATAAGAGACTATACTTCTCTTTTCCAACCTACCCCACAACCTAGGATAAGGCTAACATGTTTTTCAAGAAAAATACATCATTAGCTACGTGACATTTTTTTTTGCCCACTCAATATTTTCGCCTAAAGTGCCCACTCAACATTAACAATGTTCAATTAATGTTCAACATTTACGCCTAAACTGCCCACTCAACATTAACAATGTTCGTTAATGTTCAATTAGTACTATTTATTCTGTGCACTTTCAAGTTCAATTATTGAAAGAAATCAGTCTCAACCTAAATCTAATTCTGTTCAAAATGACATTTCCATTCAGCTGATGCTCCCAGCCAGGTGGGGATCCGATCTGCTCCGTCTAGTGGAGTATGGCTTCCCCGGCTGCATCTAATGCAACTCCCGAGCACGGTTAACCTGGATTTCCCCGGGAACAAACAGCAAAATGAAGATTATCATCCCATCCTCGTCGCCAAATTGTCGTGGAATTATTCGAATCAAAGGAGAGAGACTTTTAGATTTCTTCAAAACAATGAAACTTTATTATTTCATTACTGCAGTAATGGAGTTGGTTGGTAACCATCCTTAAGGTAATCACTGAGAACTCTACGAGCAGAACTAAGCCACAGCATTTTATGGTTAAGACACATCCACCTGAATACGTGACAAGCAACAGATTTGTGAAATTATACTAAGGTACATTGTGCTCTCATGCAATAGACAGCAAGATTTACATTGCACCAGGTTTCTGTCTCTAGGTCGTTTACTACTTGTTTCTACAAATTATACAAAAATACTAATGCAACATAGGACACTAGGTCCTTCCCTTAATTTATGAAGTCCAGTATTCATCTGCCATGTGGGAGAAATAAACTGGAGGGAGGTTCTGCCTGGCACCGGCAGACAGGCACACAGACACTAATCATGGAATGGAATGCAGCCCTTAGGTTTTATCACCAAGGCATCGTAAATCAACTGTCAGCGTTAAGCCTCAGAGACTCATTTCAGAAGAACAGACATTGTGAAAATACTAATATGAATACATTCTAATATAAAAGTAATGTGATTAACATAATGTTGTAATTCTACCACACCCTATTGATGTAGTGTTGTAATTCCTGCAGGCCTGACAACCACTTCCTAGAAGCCATCTGCTGTTTCCCAATGGTCTACTTCATGGCTGGAACTATAGATAAGTAGGTGTTCATTACTCTTTCATTACTGGAATGCCTCACTTCACAGAATTCCAATGACCCTGGTCAATTCCAATGACATCCCAATGACATTATGCAGTGCCCCCCTCATTTACACATTAATTAGCTATACAGTGCATTTGGAGAGTATACTTTACAGCCTTATTCTGAAATTGATGAAGTTGTTGTTTTTCCGAATCAATCTACACACAATATCCCCTAATGACAAAGCAAAAACACAAATTGTTGCAAATTTATTTTTTTTAAATAAAAAAAATATCACATATACATAAGTATTCAGACCCTTTACTCAGTACTTTGTTGAAGCACCTTTGGCAGCGATTACAGCCTTGAGTCTTCTTTGGTATGATGCTACAAGCTTGGCACACCAGTATTTAGGGAGTTTCTCCCATTCTTCTCTGCAGATCCTCTCAAGCTCTGTCAGGTTGGATGGGGAGCATCGCTGCACTGCTATTTTCAGGTCTCTCCAGAGAAGTTCGATCGGGTTCAAGTCCGGGCTCTGGCAGGGCCACTCAAGGACATTAAAAGACTTGTCCCAAAGCCACTCCTGCGTTGTCTTGGCTGTGTGCATCTCAAGGATGATCAATGGAAACACGATGACCAAAACTTTTTTCGCTTTCTATTTATGTTAAGGGGTATTGTGTGTAGATTGATGAGAATTATTTTTATTTCATCCATTTTAGAATAAGGCTATAACGTAACAAAATGTGGAAAAAGTCAAGGGGTCTGTATACTTTCCGAATGCACTGTATATTATATCACATATCATTACTATCCAGGGGATTTGCAATTAACGAGTGTCATTAATGACATATTATAGGGCAGGTAAAAGTCATGAATGTCATAATATGATATTTTGTGTTGGGTTCTCTTTGTGGCAGCTTGTCACGATGTGTTGTGTTATGATGGGTTCTCTTTGTGGCAGCCTGGACAATCTTCTGCAGTGTGGCATCATCTATGCTGATAACCTGGTGGTGGTGGACAAGGAGAGCACCATGAGTGCTGAGGAAGACTATATGGCAGACGCCAAAACCATAGTCAACGTACAGACCATGTTCAGGTATGCTGTGAGATGCCTGCTTCTATGTTTAATGATGTACAGTATTACAGCACAGTGTGGACTACTTGCAGTATAGTAAATCATTATAAATACTCTGTCTTTAAAATTCAAGAGGGAAAATCATTTTTCAAGCATGACATTAAACAATTAAATACACTCTGGAAATTCAAAGTCATTTGAAATTCCGACTATATTCCGATAAAAGTATGAGATGAAAGTATCAGATGAAAGTATCAGATGAAAGTCACATGAAATTCAGATCAAAGTTTATTTTTTTTTATAGAAGTTAGATGAAAGTCTCAGATGAAAGTGTCAGATGACAGTCAGATGAAGTGTCAGATGAAGGTGTCAGATGAAGGTGTCAGATGACAGTCAGATGAATGTCAGATGAAGTGTCAGATTAAGTGTCAGATGAAGGTGTTAGATGACAGTCAGATGAAAGTGTCAGATGAAGTGTCAGATGAAGGTGTTAGATGACAGTCAGATGAAAGTGTCAGATGTTGTTGTTTTTCATGAAAGTAAAATTAATAAACCATTGGGTGAAACTATATTAAACAGCATCTATCAGAGCATCTATCAGGGTAGAAAAGTTTCATTCAACATCCCAAAACTGAAACCATGCATCACTGCTAGATTGGTACTTACCCATGAGCCCAAAGCATGGAATCTCTTTGACTCCTTCCTTCCTTCCTACTCTCTCTCTCTCTCTCCTCTTCCTCCACCCTCTCCCTCTCTATCTAACCATCTATCCCTCCAGGCTGTTCCCCAGTCTTAGTATCATCACTGAGCTGACCCACCCCTCCAACATGAGATTTATGCAGTTCAGAGCTAAGGACTGCTACTCTCTGGCTCTCTCCAAACTAGAGAAGGTGAGTTCAGCGTGGGGGCATGTAACTCCTCCATCTTTAGATCTGAGGCTTCAGCCCTCATTACTGACTCTCTGTCTGTGTGGATGTCATGTGGGAGGTGAACTCTGTTACACAGACTCAGACATGAAGATATAAAGCTCTGGACTGGGTTAACAAGCCAGCTGATGACAGTTCATGTGCTCTCTCTCCCTTCCCTCTTTCTCTCATTCTCTATCTCCTCCCTCTCCCCTCTCTCCTCTCCCCCCCCTCTATCTCCTCCCTCTCCCCTATCTGCTCTATCCTCCCACTCTCTCTCTCTTCTCCCTCCCTTTCTCTCTCCTTCCCTCCCTATCTCTCTCTGCTCTCTCCTCCCTCTCCCCCTTACAGATAGAGCGTGATAAGGGTTCCAACCTGGCCTTCATGTTCCGTCTGCCGTTCGCTGCAGGCAGAGTGTTCAGTATCAGTATGCTGGATACGCTGCTCTACCAGGTGGGTATTAGGGGTTATATCCCCAACCTTTTCGATATGTAGTGCATTACGTTTGACCAGGGCCCATAGGGACTGAAGACATTTCTGAATATGTAGGGAATAGGATACCATTTGGGACTTAGCTTGGGAGTTTGTCCGCGGTGTGTCACCTTGTCTCAGCCAGCAGAGTGTAAATGGACTGTTTGAGCAGCTTAGTCTCTCCCGTAGGCACAGATCTATGATCAGCTTAGTCTCTCCCTTAGGCACAGATCTATGATCAGCTTAGTCTCTCCCGTAGGCACAGATCTATGATCAGCTTAGTCTCTCCCTTAGGCACAGATCTATGATCAGCTTAGTCTCTCCCGTAGGCACAGATCTATGATCAGCTTAGTCTCTCCCTTAGGCACAGATCTATGATCAGCTTAGTCTCTCCCTTAGGCACAGATCTATGATCAGCTTAGTCTCTCCCGTAGGCACAGATCTATGATCAGCTTAGTCTCTCCCGTAGGCACAGATCTATGATCAGCTTAGTCTCTCCCTTAGGCACAGATCTATGATCAGCTTAGTCTCTCCCTTAGGCACAGATCTATGATCAGCTTAGTCTCTCCCTTAGGCACAGGTCTATGATCAGCTTAGTCTCTCCCTTAGGCACAGATCTATGATCAGCTTAATCTCTCCCTTAGGCACAGATCTATGATCAGCTTACCTTCTCTAAATCTGAACTATTAGGTGGAGAACCTCAAAACTGATCTTAGATCAGTGTCTCAAGGCAATACTATTCAGAAAAATAGAGAGAGAGAGACCTACCGTATGTTTAAGAGCTATGTGATCATTCAGTAGTTTCTTACCCCTACTCTATAATGTTTCCTCGGACTAGAAATGAGTATTTTCAGTCTATGGTTCCTCCTGTTTGTTAATGCATTCTCTTGTTTTTTACAGTCATTTGTGAAGGACTATATGATTCCCATAGCAAGACTTCTACTAGGCCTGGACACCACGCCAGGGTCGGGTTACCTGTGTGCAGTAAGTATGGATATCTACAGTATGTTAGGATGTGTGTACTGTAAGTGTGTGGGTGCGTGCGTGCGCATCCATGCATGCGTGCGAGTTTGTGCCATGTGTGTGTGCGTGCGAGTGTGTGTGTGTGTGTGTGTGTGTGTGTGTGTGTGTGTGTGTGTGTGTGTGTGTGTGTGTGTGTGTGTGTGTGTGTGTGTGTGTGTGTGTGTCTATACACTGAATGTGTCTACTTCCCTGCTCTTCCCCAGATGAAGGTGACAGAGGAGGACCTGTGGATCAGGACGTATGGCAGGTTGTTCCAGAAGCTGTGTTCCTCCAGTGCTGAGATTCCTATAGGCATCTACCGTACAGAGTCTCACATGTTCTCCTCCTCTGAGGTAAGACAGAATGGACACAGACCCTGTTCAAATACTTTAAAGATGCATCCTTCCTTCCGTTCTGCCTTTCTTCATTCCTTCCTACCTTCCTTCATTCCTTCCTAAATTCCTTCCTTCCTACCTTAATTCCTTCCTTTCTTTCTTTCTTTCTTTCTTTCTTTCTTCCTTTTTGGCCTTAGAAGGATACTTCAGGATTTGTTCATACTGAACACAGAGACATAAATATGGTATCTACCAGTTGATCTGACTCTGGGGAAGTAGATAAAGGGCCTGGTTGCCAAAATCCCCAAGTATCCCTTATTTTCTCCCTTCCTTGTTGAGGTAAGTGAAAGCAATAGGGATAGTAACCTTGCTTTCACTTGTCAAATGACATAATGATCAGTGATTGTCTCAAGGGTGAGAAAAAAGGAAGGATTCATTCTGAAAAAGTATTTGAACAAGCCCGCCTCTGAGTCATCCATAGATTATGGCCAATATATTTGTGCTATAATTGTGCTGCTATTCATTGTAATGATGCTTCATACGCGTCAATTAGTTATTTGGTGCTGCAATTCACACACACAAACATTCTTGGTCAAGTAAATGATATTTACTATTGTCAATGCTACTCTGTTCATTTTTTTTTATTTCATCCATGGTGTGTTTTTGTTTGTTTGGTCTGTCTCATTCCTAGTTAAAGGATGGGTACCCACAGGTAAGATGGCATTATGGTCACATAACTGTCATTATCTGCTGAAATGTGCAGTGCATCAAAAAAGAACAGCATACATGTAGCTATTCTGTTTTCTTCAGCATTAAACACAGCATTAAACACTCTGTCACCCAAGTGCTTATTCATAATGCATTATAAATGCTTCCAGTTTATAGAACTTCTATCGCTGATGGAAAGTGTTAACAAAACATCCTATTGGATCCTCATACTGTCCACACAGTTGATATGGTATTAACCCTTCACCCTCCCCCTAGTCTCATACTGTCCACACAGTTGATATGGTATTAACCCTTCACCCTCCCCCTAGTCTCATACTGTCCACACAGTTGATATGGTATTAACCCTTCACCCTCCCCCTAGTCTCATCACAGTTGATATGGTATTAACCCTTCACCCTCCCCCTAGTCTCATCACAGTTGATATGGTATTAACCCTTCACCCTCCCTGTACTCTCATCACAGTTGATATGGTATTAACCCTTCACCTTCCCTGTACTCTCATCACAGTTGATATGGTATTAACCCTTCACCCTCCCCCTAGTCTCAAGTCTCCATCAATGTAGAGGACACCGGCGGTGACGATCAGAGGGACAACAGACGCGAGTCATGGAAGGAGAAGACCAGAACACACCGGATGTCCACCACCAGCGAATCAGAACACCCGTTACTGAGGAAGAAGAGCCTCCAGTGGGCGCGGCGTCTGAGCCGTAAGAACACCAAACCTCCAAGCCGCTCCGAGCGGTTCTCACAGCAGCGCCTCAACCTGTACCGGCGCTCAGAGAGACAGGAGCTGTCTGAGCTGGTTAAGAACCGCATGAAGCACCTGGGACTGCCCACTGTCGGATACGGTGAGCAGAATGTGACAGGACACCCTGATGGTACTAAGGGGCATTACAGGGTGCTGTGTCATATTTAGTAACTGAGGGGCAGTACAGGGTGCTGTGTCATGTTTAGTTACAGAGGGGCAGTACAGGGTGCTGTGTCATATTTAGTAACTGAGGGGCATTACAGGGTGCTGTGTCATATTTAGTAACTGAGGGGCAGTACAGGGTGCTGTGTCATATTTAGTAACTGAGGGGCAGTACAGGGTGCTGTGTCATATTTAGTAACTGAGGGGCAGTACAGGGTGCTGTGTCATATTTAGTAACTGAGGGGCAGTACAGGGTGCTGTGTCATATTTAGTTACTGAGGGGCAGTACAGGGTGCTGTGTCATATTTAGTTACAGAGGGGCATTACAGGGTGCTGTGTCATATTTAGTTACAGAGGGGCATTACAGGGTGCTGTGTCATATTTAGTAACTGAGGGGCAGTACAGGGTGCTGTGTCATATTTAGTTACTGAGGGGCAGTACAGGGTGCTGTGTCATATTTAGTTACAGAGGGGCATTACAGGGTGCTGTGTCATATTTAGTAACTGAGGGGCAGTACAGGGTGCTGTGTCATATTTAGTAACTGAGGGGCAGTACAGGGTGCTGTGTCATATTTAGTAACTGAGGGGCAGTACAGGGTGCTGTGTCATATTTAGTTACTGAGGGGCAGTACAGGGTGCTGTGTCATATTTAGTTACAGAGGGGCATTACAGGGTGCTGTGTCATATTTAGTTACAGAGGAGCAGTACAGGGTGCTGTGTCATATTTATTAACTGAGGGGCAGTACAGGGTGCTGTGTCATATTTATTAACTGAGGGGCAGTACAGGGTGCTGTGTCATATTTATTAACTGAGGAGCAGTACAGTATATGTGTCATATTTAGTTACAGAGGGGCAGTACAGGGTGCTGTGTCATATTTAGTAACTGAGGAGCAGTACAGTATATGTGTCATATTTAGTTACAGAGGGGGCAGTACAGTATATGTGTCATATTTAGTTACAGAGGGGCAGTACAGTATATGTGTCATATTTAGTTACAGAGGGGCAGTACAGGGTGCTGTGTCATATTTAGTTACAGAGGGGGCAGTACAGTATATGTGTCATATTTAGTTACAGAGGGGCAGTACAGTATATGTGTCATATTTAGTTACAGAGGGGCAGTACAGTATATGTGTCATATTTAGTTACAGAGGGGCAGTACAGTATATGTGTCATATTTAGTTACAGAGGGGCAGTACAGTATATGTGTCATATTTAGTTACAGAGGGGGAGTACAGGGTGCTGTGTCATATTTAGTTACAGAGGGGCAGTACAGTATATGTGTCATATTTAGTTACAGAGGGGGCAGTACAGTATATGTGTCATATTTAGTTACAGAGGGGGCAGTACAGTATATGTGTCATATTTAGTTACAGAGGGGCAGTACAGGGTGCTGTGTCATATTTAGTTACAGAGGGGGCAGTACAGTATATGTGTCATATTTAGTTACAGAGGGGCAGTACAGGGTGCTGTGTCATATTTAGTTACAGAGGGGCAGTACAGGGTGCTGTGTCATATTTAGTTACAGAGGGGCAGTACAGGGTGCTGTGTCATATTTAGTTACAGAGGGGCAGTACAGGGTGCTGTGTCATATTTAGTTACAGAGGGGGCAGTACAGGGTGCTGTGTCATATTTAGTTACAGAGGGGCAGTACAGTATATGTGTCATATTTAGTTACAGAGGGGCAGTACAGGGTGCTGTGTCATATTTAGTTACAGAGGGGGCAGTACAGGGTGCTGTGTCATATTTAGTAACTGAGGGGCATTACAGTATATGTGTCATATTTAGTTACAGAGGGGCAGTACAGTATATGTGTCATATTTAGTTACAGAGGGGCAGTACAGTATATGTGTCATATTTAGTTACAGAGGGGCAGTACAGTATATGTGTCATATTTAGTTACAGAGGGGCAGTACAGTATATGTGTCATATTTAGTTACAGAGGGGGCAGTACAGGGTGCTGTGTCATATTTAGTTACAGAGGGGGCAGTACAGGGTGCTGTGTCATATTTAGTTACAGAGGGGCATTACAGGGTGCTGTGTCATATTTAGTTACAGAGGGGGCAGTACAGTATATGTGTCATATTTAGTTACAGAGGGGCAGTACAGGGTGCTGTGTCATATTTAGTTACAGAGGGGCAGTACAGGGTGCTGTGTCATATTTAGTTACAGAGGGGGCAGTACAGTATATGTGTCATATTTAGTTACAGAGGGGCAGTACAGGGTGCTGTGTCATATTTAGTTACAGAGGGGCAGTACAGGGTGCTGTGTCATATTTAGTTACAGAGGGGGCAGTACAGGGTGCTGTGTCATATTTAGTTACAGAGGGGCAGTACAGGGTGCTGTGTCATATTTAGTTACAGAGGGGGCAGTACAGTATATGTGTCATATTTAGTTACAGAGGGGCAGTACAGGGTGCTGTGTCATATTTAGTTACAGAGGGGGCAGTACAGTATATGTGTCATATTTAGTTACAGAGGGGCAGTACAGGGTGCTGTGTCATATTTAGTTACAGAGGGGCAGTACAGGGTGCTGTGTCATATTTAGTTACAGAGGGGGCAGTACAGGGTGCTGTGTCATATTTAGTTACAGAGGGGCAGTACAGGGTGCTGTGTCATATTTAGTTACAGAGGGGGCAGTACAGTATATGTGTCATATTTAGTTACAGAGGGGCAGTACAGGGTGCTGTGTCATATTTAGTTACAGAGGGGCATTACAGGGTGCTGTGTCATATTTAGTTACAGAGGGGGCAGTACAGGGTGCTGTGTCATATTTAGTTACAGAGGGGCAGTACAGGGTGCTGTGTCATATTTAGTTACAGAGGGGGCAGTACAGTATATGTGTCATATTTAGTTACAGAGGGGCATTACAGGGTGCTGTGTCATATTTAGTTACAGAGGGGGCATTACAGGGTGCTGTGTCATATTTAGTTACAGAGGGGCAGTACAGGGTGCTGTGTCATATTTAGTTACAGAGGGGCATTACAGGGTGCTGTGTCATATTTAGTTACAGAGGGGGCAGTACAGTATATGTGTCATATTTAGTTACAGAGGGGCATTACAGGGTGCTGTGTCATATTTAGTTACAGAGGGGGCAGTACAGTATATGTGTCATATTTAGTTACAGAGGGGCAGTACAGGGTGCTGTGTCATATTTAGTTACAGAGGGGCATTACAGGGTGCTGTGTCATATTTAGTTACAGAGGGGGCAGTACAGTATATGTGTCATATTTAGTTACAGAGGGGGCAGTACAGTATATGTGTCATATTTAGTTACAGAGGGGCAGTACAGGGTGCTGTGTCATATTTAGTAACTGAGGGGCAGTACAGGGTGCTGTGTCATATTTAGTTACAGAGGGGCAGTACAGTATATGTGTCATATTTAGTTACAGAGGGGCAGTACAGTATATGTGTCATATTTAGTTACAGAGGGGGCAGTACAGTATATGTGTCATATTTAGTTACAGAGGGGCAGTACAGGGTGCTGTGTCATATTTAGTTACAGAGGGGGCAGTACAGTATATGTGTCATATTTAGTTACAGAGGGGCAGTACAGGGTGCTGTGTCATATTTAGTTACAGAGGGGCAGTACAGGGTGCTGTGTCATATTTAGTTACAGAGGGGGCAGTACAGTATATGTGTCATATTTAGTTACAGAGGGGCAGTACAGTATATGTGTCATATTTAGTTACAGAGGGGCAGTACAGGGTGCTGTGTCATATTTAGTTACAGAGGGGGCAGTACAGTATATGTGTCATATTTAGTTACAGAGGGGCAGTACAGGGTGCTGTGTCATATTTAGTTACAGAGGGGCAGTACAGGGTGCTGTGTCATATTTAGTTACAGAGGGGGCAGTACAGTATATGTGTCATATTTAGTTACAGAGGGGCAGTACAGGGTGCTGTGTCATATTTAGTTACAGAGGGGGCAGTACAGTATATGTGTCATATTTAGTTACAGAGGGGCATTACAGGGTGCTGTGTCATATTTAGTTACAGAGGGGGCATTACAGTATATGTGTCATATTTAGTTACAGAGGGGGCATTACAGTATATGTGTCATATTTAGTTACAGAGGGGCATTACAGGGTGCTGTGTCATATTTAGTTACAGAGGGGGCAGTACAGTATATGTGTCATATTTAGTTACAGAGGGGCAGTACAGTATATGTGTCATATTTAGTTACAGAGGGGCAGTACAGGGTGCTGTGTCATATTTAGTTACAGAGGGGCAGTACAGGGTGCTGTGTCATATTTAGTTACAGAGGGGGCAGTACAGTATATGTGTCATATTTAGTTACAGAGGGGCAGTACAGGGTGCTGTGTCATATTTAGTTACAGAGGGGGCAGTACAGTATATGTGTCATATTTAGTTACAGAGGGGGCAGTACAGTATATGTGTCATATTTAGTTACAGAGGGGCATTACAGGGTGCTGTGTCATATTTAGTTACAGAGGGGGCATTACAGTATATGTGTCATATTTAGTTACAGAGGGGCAGTACAGGGTGCTGTGTCATATTTAGTTACAGAGGGGGCAGTACAGTATATGTGTCATATTTAGTTACAGAGGGGCAGTACAGGGTGCTGTGTCATATTTAGTTACAGAGGGGCATTACAGGGTGCTGTGTCATATTTAGTTACAGAGGGGGCAGTACAGTATATGTGTCATATTTAGTTACAGAGGGGGCAGTACAGTATATGTGTCATATTTAGTTACAGAGGGGCAGTACAGGGTGCTGTGTCATATTTAGTAACTGAGGGGCAGTACAGGGTGCTGTGTCATATTTAGTTACAGAGGGGCAGTACAGTATATGTGTCATATTTAGTTACAGAGGGGGCAGTACAGTATATGTGTCATATTTAGTTACAGAGGGGCAGTACAGGGTGCTGTGTCATATTTAGTAACTGAGGGGCAGTACAGGGTGCTGTGTCATATTTAGTTACAGAGGGGGCAGTACAGGGTGCTGTGTCATATTTAGTTACAGAGGGGGCAGTACAGTATATGTGTCATATTTAGTTACAGAGGGGCAGTACAGGGTGCTGTGTCATATTTAGTTACAGAGGGGGCAGTACAGTATATGTGTCATATTTAGTTACAGAGGGGGCAGTACAGGGTGCTGTGTCATATTTAGTTACAGAGGGGCATTACAGGGTGCTGTGTCATATTTAGTTACAGAGGGGGCAGTACAGTATATGTGTCATATTTAGTTACAGAGGGGGCAGTACAGTATATGTGTCATATTTAGTTACAGAGGGGCAGTACAGGGTGCTGTGTCATATTTAGTAACTGATGGGCAGTACAGGGTGCTGTGTCATATTTAGTTACAGAGGGGCAGTACAGTATATGTGTCATATTTAGTTACAGAGGGGCAGTACAGTATATGTGTCATATTTAGTTACAGAGGGGGCAGTACAGTATATGTGTCATATTTAGTTACAGAGGGGCAGTACAGGGTGCTGTGTCATATTTAGTTACAGAGGGGGCAGTACAGTATATGTGTCATATTTAGTTACAGAGGGGCATTACAGGGTGCTGTGTCATATTTAGTTACAGAGGGGGCAGTACAGTATATGTGTCATATTTAGTTACAGAGGGGCAGTACAGTATATGTGTCATATTTAGTTACAGAGGGGCAGTACAGGGTGCTGTGTCATATTTAGTTACAGAGGGGGCAGTACAGTATATGTGTCATATTTAGTTACAGAGGGGCAGTACAGGGTGCTGTGTCATATTTAGTTACAGAGGGGCATTACAGGGTGCTGTGTCATATTTAGTTACAGAGGGGGCAGTACAGTATATGTGTCATATTTAGTTACAGAGGGGGCAGTACAGTATATGTGTCATATTTAGTTACAGAGGGGCAGTACAGGGTGCTGTGTCATATTTAGTAACTGAGGGGCAGTACAGGGTGCTGTGTCATATTTAGTTACAGAGGGGCAGTACAGTATATGTGTCATATTTAGTTACAGAGGGGGCAGTACAGTATATGTGTCATATTTAGTTACAGAGGGGCAGTACAGGGTGCTGTGTCATATTTAGTAACTGAGGGGCAGTACAGGGTGCTGTGTCATATTTAGTTACAGAGGGGGCAGTACAGGGTGCTGTGTCATATTTAGTTACAGAGGGGGCAGTACAGTATATGTGTCATATTTAGTTACAGAGGGGCAGTACAGGGTGCTGTGTCATATTTAGTTACAGAGGGGGCAGTACAGTATATGTGTCATATTTAGTTACAGAGGGGGCAGTACAGGGTGCTGTGTCATATTTAGTTACAGAGGGGCATTACAGGGTGCTGTGTCATATTTAGTTACAGAGGGGGCAGTACAGTATATGTGTCATATTTAGTTACAGAGGGGGCAGTACAGTATATGTGTCATATTTAGTTACAGAGGGGCAGTACAGGGTGCTGTGTCATATTTAGTAACTGAGGGGCAGTACAGGGTGCTGTGTCATATTTAGTTACAGAGGGGCAGTACAGTATATGTGTCATATTTAGTTACAGAGGGGCAGTACAGTATATGTGTCATATTTAGTTACAGAGGGGGCAGTACAGTATATGTGTCATATTTAGTTACAGAGGGGCAGTACAGGGTGCTGTGTCATATTTAGTTACAGAGGGGGCAGTACAGTATATGTGTCATATTTAGTTACAGAGGGGCATTACAGGGTGCTGTGTCATATTTAGTTACAGAGGGGGCAGTACAGTATATGTGTCATATTTAGTTACAGAGGGGCAGTACAGTATATGTGTCATATTTAGTTACAGAGGGGCAGTACAGGGTGCTGTGTCATATTTAGTTACAGAGGGGGCAGTACAGTATATGTGTCATATTTAGTTACAGAGGGGCAGTACAGGGTGCTGTGTCATATTTAGTTACAGAGGGGCAGTACAGGGTGCTGTGTCATATTTAGTTACAGAGGGGGCAGTACAGTATATGTGTCATATTTAGTTACAGAGGGGCAGTACAGTATATGTGTCATATTTAGTTACAGAGGGGCAGTACAGGGTGCTGTGTCATATTTAGTTACAGAGGGGGCAGTACAGTATATGTGTCATATTTAGTTACAGAGGGGCAGTACAGGGTGCTGTGTCATATTTAGTTACAGAGGGGCAGTACAGGGTGCTGTGTCATATTTAGTTACAGAGGGGGCAGTACAGTATATGTGTCATATTTAGTTACAGAGGGGCAGTACAGGGTGCTGTGTCATATTTAGTTACAGAGGGGGCAGTACAGTATATGTGTCATATTTAGTTACAGAGGGGCATTACAGGGTGCTGTGTCATATTTAGTTACAGAGGGGGCATTACAGTATATGTGTCATATTTAGTTACAGAGGGGGCAGTACAGTATATGTGTCATATTTAGTTACAGAGGGGCATTACAGGGTGCTGTGTCATATTTAGTTACAGAGGGGGCAGTACAGTATATGTGTCATATTTAGTTACAGAGGGGCAGTACAGTATATGTGTCATATTTAGTTACAGAGGGGCAGTACAGGGTGCTGTGTCATATTTAGTTACAGAGGGGGCAGTACAGTATATGTGTCATATTTAGTTACAGAGGGGCAGTACAGGGTGCTGTGTCATATTTAGTTACAGAGGGGGCAGTACAGTATATGTGTCATATTTAGTTACAGAGGGGCAGTACAGGGTGCTGTGTCATATTTAGTTACAGAGGGGGCAGTACAGTATATGTGTCATATTTAGTTACAGAGGGGGCAGTACAGTATATGTGTCATATTTAGTTACAGAGGGGCATTACAGGGTGCTGTGTCATATTTAGTTACAGAGGGGGCATTACAGTATATGTGTCATATTTAGTTACAGAGGGGCATTACAGGGTGCTGTGTCATATTTAGTTACAGAGGGGGCAGTACAGTATATGTGTCATATTTAGTTACAGAGGGGGCAGTACAGTATATGTGTCATATTTAGTTACAGAGGGGGCAGTACAGTATATGTGTCATATTTAGTTACAGAGGGGCAGTACAGGGTGCTGTGTCATATTTAGTTAGAGGGGGCAGTACAGGGTGCTGTGTCATATTTAGTTACAGAGGGGCAGTACAGGGTGCTGTGTCATATTTAGTTACAGAGGGGCAGTACAGGGTGCTGTGTCATATTTAGTTACAGAGGGGGCAGTACAGTATATGTGTCATATTTAGTTACAGAGGGGCATTACAGGGTGCTGTGTCATATTTAGTTACAGAGGGGGCAGTACAGGGTGCTGTGTCATATTTAGTTACAGAGGGGCAGTACAGGGTGCTGTGTCATATTTAGTTACAGAGGGGGCAGTACAGTATATGTGTCATATTTAGTTACAGAGGGGCATTACAGGGTGCTGTGTCATATTTAGTTACAGAGGGGGCAGTACAGTATATGTGTCATATTTAGTTACAGAGGGGCAGTACAGGGTGCTGTGTCATATTTAGTTACAGAGGGGGCAGTACAGTATATGTGTCATATTTAGTTACAGAGGGGGCAGTACAGTATATGTGTCATATTTAGTTACAGAGGGGGCAGTACAGTATATGTGTCATATTTAGTTACAGAGGGGCAGTACAGGGTGCTGTGTCATATTTAGTTACAGAGGGGCAGTACAGGGTGCTGTGTCATATTTAGTTACAGAGGGGCAGTACAGTATATGTGTCATATTTAGTTACAGAGGGGCAGTACAGGGTGCTGTGTCATATTTAGTTACAGAGGGGCAGTACAGGGTGCTGTGTCATATTTAGTTACAGAGGGGGCAGTACAGGGTGCTGTGTCATATTTAGTTACAGAGGGGCAGTACAGGGTGCTGTGTCATATTTAGTTACAGAGGGGCAGTACAGGGTGCTGTGTCATATTTAGTTACAGAGGGGGCAGTACAGTATATGTGTCATATTTAGTTACAGAGGGGGCAGTACAGTATATGTGTCATATTTAGTTACAGAGGGGCAGTACAGGGTGCTGTGTCATATTTAGTTACAGAGGGGGCAGTACAGGGTGCTGTGTCATATTTAGTTACAGAGGGGGCAGTACAGTATATGTGTCATATTTAGTTACAGAGGGGCAGTATAGGGTGCTGTGTCATATTTAGTTACAGAGGGGGCAGTACAGTATATGTGTCATATTTAGTTACAGAGGGGGCAGTACAGGGTGCTGTGTCATATTTAGTTACAGAGGGGCATTACAGGGTGCTGTGTCATATTTAGTTACAGAGGGGGCAGTACAGTATATGTGTCATATTTAGTTACAGAGGGGGCAGTACAGTATATGTGTCATATTTAGTTACAGAGGGGCATTACAGGGTGCTGTGTCATATTTAGTTACAGAGGGGCAGTACAGTATATGTGTCATATTTAGTTACAGAGGGGCAGTACAGGGTGCTGTGTCATATTTAGTTACAGAGGGGGCAGTACAGTATATGTGTCATATTTAGTTACAGAGGGGCAGTACAGGGTGCTGTGTCATATTTAGTTACAGAGGGGGCAGTACAGGGTGCTGTGTCATATTTAGTTACAGAGGGGCAGTACAGGGTGCTGTGTCATATTTAGTTACAGAGGGGCAGTACAGGGTGCTGTGTCATATTTAGTTACAGAGGGGCATTACAGGGTGCTGTGTCATATTTAGTTACAGAGGGGGCAGTACAGTATATGTGTCATATTTAGTTACAGAGGGGCAGTACAGGGTGCTGTGTCATATTTAGTTACAGAGGGGGCAGTGCAGTATATGTGTCATATTTAGTTACAGAGGGGCAGTACAGGGTGCTGTGTCATATTTAGTTACAGAGGGGGCAGTACAGTATATGTGTCATATTTAGTTACAGAGGGGCAGTACAGGGTGCTGTGTCATATTTAGTTACAGAGGGGGCAGTACAGTATATGTGTCATATTTAGTTACAGAGGGGCAGTACAGGGTGCTGTGTCATATTTAGTTACAGAGGGGCAGTACAGGGTGCTGTGTCATATTTAGTTACAGAGGGGCATTACAGGGTGCTGTGTCATATTTAGTTACAGAGGGGGCAGTACAGGGTGCTGTGTCATATTTAGTTACAGAGGGGCAGTACAGGGTGCTGTGTCATATTTAGTTACAGAGGGGGCAGTACAGTATATGTGTCATATTTAGTTACAGAGGGGCATTACAGGGTGCTGTGTCATATTTAGTTACAGAGGGGGCAGTACAGTATATGTGTCATATTTAGTTACAGAGGGGCAGTACAGGGTGCTGTGTCATATTTAGTTACAGAGGGGCAGTACAGGGTGCTGTGTCATATTTAGTTACAGAGGGGGGCAGTACAGTATATGTGTCATATTTAGTTACAGAGGGGGCAGTACAGTATATGTGTCATATTTAGTTAGAGGGGCAGTACAGGGTGCTGTGTCATATTTAGTTACAGAGGGGGCAGTACAGGGTGCTGTGTCATATTTAGTTACAGAGGGGGCAGTACAGTATATGTGTCATATTTAGTTACAGAGGGGCAGTACAGGGTGCTGTGTCATATTTAGTTACAGAGGGGGCAGTACAGTATATGTGTCATATTTAGTTACAGAGGGGGCAGTACAGGGTGCTGTGTCATATTTAGTTACAGAGGGGCATTACAGGGTGCTGTGTCATATTTAGTTACAGAGGGGGGCAGTACAGTATATGTGTCATATTTAGTTACAGAGGGGGCAGTACAGTATATGTGTCATATTTAGTTACAGAGGGGCAGTACAGGGTGCTGTGTCATATTTAGTAACTGAGGGGCAGTACAGGGTGCTGTGTCATATTTAGTTACAGAGGGGCAGTACAGTATATGTGTCATATTTAGTTACAGAGGGGCAGTACAGTATATGTGTCATATTTAGTTACAGAGGGGGCAGTACAGTATATGTGTCATATTTAGTTACAGAGGGGCAGTACAGGGTGCTGTGTCATATTTAGTTTCAGAGGGGGGCAGTACAGTATATGTGTCATATTTAGTTACAGAGGGGCAGTACAGGGTGCTGTGTCATATTTAGTTACAGAGGGGGCAGTACAGTATATGTGTCATATTTAGTTACAGAGGGGCATTACAGGGTGCTGTGTCATATTTAGTTACAGAGGGGGCAGTACAGTATATGTGTCATATTTAGTTACAGAGGGGCAGTACAGGGTGCTGTGTCATATTTAGTTACAGAGGGGCAGTACAGGGTGCTGTGTCATATTTAGTTACAGAGGGGGCAGTACAGTATATGTGTCATATTTAGTTACAGAGGGGCAGTACAGGGTGCTGTGTCATATTTAGTTACAGAGGGGCAGTACAGGGTGCTGTGTCATATTTAGTTACAGAGGGGGCAGTACAGTATATGTGTCATATTTAGTTACAGAGGGGCAGTACAGTATATGTGTCATATTTAGTTACAGAGGGGCAGTACAGGTGCTGTGTCATATTTAGTTACAGAGGGGGCAGTACAGTATATGTGTCATATTTAGTTACAGAGGGGCAGTACAGGGTGCTGTGTCATATTTAGTTACAGAGGGGCAGTACAGGGTGCTGTGTCATATTTAGTTACAGAGGGGGCAGTACAGTATATGTGTCATATTTAGTTACAGAGGGGCAGTACAGGGTGCTGTGTCATATTTAGTTACAGAGGGGGCAGTACAGTATATGTGTCATATTTAGTTACAGAGGGGCATTACAGGGTGCTGTGTTCATATTTAGTTACAGAGGGGGCATTACAGTATATGTGTCATATTTAGTTACAGAGGGGCAGTACAGTATATGTGTCATATTTAGTTACAGAGGGGCATTACAGGGTGCTGTGTCATATTTAGTTACAGAGGGGGCAGTACAGTATATGTGTCATATTTAGTTACAGAGGGGCAGTACAGTATATGTGTCATATTTAGTTACAGAGGGGCAGTACAGGGTGCTGTGTCATATTTAGTTACAGAGGGGGCAGTACAGTATATGTGTCATATTTAGTTACAGAGGGGCAGTACAGGGTGCTGTGTCATATTTAGTTACAGAGGGGGCAGTACAGTATATGTGTCATATTTAGTTACAGAGGGGCATTACAGTATATGTGTCATATTTAGTTACAGAGGGGCAGTACAGGGTGCTGTGTCATATTTAGTTACAGAGGGGGCAGTACAGTATATGTGTCATATTTAGTTACAGAGGGGCAGTACAGGGTGCTGTGTCATATTTAGTTACAGAGGGGCATTACAGGGTGCTGTGTCATATTGTTACAGAGGGGGTACATAAGTATATGTGTCATATTTAGTTACAGAGGGGGCAGTACAGTATATGTGTCATATTTAGTTACAGAGGGGCAGTACAGGGTGCTGTGTCATATTTAGTAACTGAGGGCAGTACAGGGTGCTGTGTCATATTTAGTTACAGAGGGGCAGTACAGTATATGTGTCATATTTAGTTACAGAGGGGCAGTACAGGGTGCTGTGTCATATTTAGTTACAGAGGGCAGTACAGTATATGTGTCCATATTTAGTTACAGAGGGGCAGTACAGGGTGCTGTGTCTATTTAGTTACAGAGGGGGCAGTACAGTATATGTGTCATATTTAGTTACAGAGGGGGCAGTACAGTATATGTGTCATATTTAGTTACAGAGGGGGCAGTACAGGGTGCTGTGTCATATTTAGTTACAGAGGGGGCAGTACAGGGTGCTGTGTCATATTTAGTTACAGAGGGGCAGTACAGTAT
>NW_024058124.1:0-5000 GCF_016432855.1 Salvelinus namaycush
AACCTCCATAAATCACGCAGGCCAGCACCCATTGATTTTTTGCCCGTAGTATAGTGCTCCCAGAGCGGGTATGGAAGTCTGGATCCCCCCTAAAAGCATTTAAGGCTCTGTGTGTCTTTAAGCACCATACTTTTTCATTCCATCCTTGCTGTGTGTGTCTGTGTGTGTGTGTGTGAGCTTTTCTTTGACATCTGATTAGAGAAATGACTGATTTACACTTCATGAGGGTTGCCTAATCACACACTTAAAGTTTTGGAAAGATCTGACTTTTTTAACCCTTTGAAACAGCACCTATGACCCCATTTTAAGGCACTTCCGGTTGGCACAGGAAGCTATAAGTAAACACCTATCCTGATCGGGGTATGCTTTTACAGAATCCTGAGTTTTAAGTCTATACGTTAAGAACTGACTGATTTACACAGGGTTGAATGCACTATATATCACAAACTGCTGGTTGGGTAAAACACTTTTAGGGTGATTTTATCACTTCCGGTTGCTCCAGGAAGCTTAGAATCAACACAGGTAGACCTCATAGTGGCTTGATGGATTGTCATTGAAGACAGGTTCATAAGACATTCATAACCCACATAGGGTTTATTTAAAGAATGCACGTTACATTTGCATATGATTCAACAGTGAAAAACACCACATCATATTGCAAACATAACACACTGTTGAATCATATTGCAAACACACACTGTTATATTTGCAATATGATGTGTTGAATCATATTGCAAACATAACACACACTGTTACGTTTGCAATATGATGTGTTGGATCATATTGCAAACATAACACACACTGTTACATTTGCAATATGATGTGTTGAATCATATTGCAAACATAACACACACTGTTACGTTTGCAATATGATGTGTTGAATCATATTGCAAACATAACACACACTGTTACATTTGCAATATGATGTGTTGAATCATATTGCAAATCTAACGTGCATTTGCAATATGATGTGATGTTGAATCATATTGCAAATGTAACGTACATTCTCTTAAATACTTTAGAAATGCAAAAGTCAACGGTCTGATGACCTCAGGATGGCCGGGCAGTGATAGTGGTTCCTCTCCATCGCTCGTTGTGTTAAATTTCATCATGTCGCTTTTTGTGATGGTACCCCCCGTTGAAACATATTGCAAATGTACAAAAGTCAAGTAGCAAGTCGGTGTCCATCAGTCAATTAGATATATTCAGACACCAAACTGATACCATCTGACTCCAAACTCACTTTTTACAACTCCTTTAGAAGCCAACTATCACATATTTCAGAGCAGGCCCAAAATTCACAGCGCCTTCCATGAATGCACCAAAATAGCATTCTGAAATCACCACTAAAATGACATCGCCATATTCTCCAGGCCGTGCCGAGTTCAACGGGATGCCCCGCTTGACCGTAGCTCGCTCGGTCTGAGCGCAGCGACCGTTACAAGAGAACGGACACGAATGACCTTTTGACCTCAATGTCAATTTCATTTGCTTTTGGGAGACAGAGAGAGAACCGTTAAGGTTAGAAGCACAATTTCACCTCAGGAACAATCCTAAGGTCCTCCCGATCTGTGCAAGCCTAACCTTGACCTTGTGGCATTAACCCTTCACAGTTAAAAGAAGGCGTTTACATCAAACATTTTACAATGACATTTCGCCCCATAGGAATACATTGACTGCTCCTCTAAATTCAACCTGAAGCCTATGTGGGTTATGAATGTCTTATGAACCTGTCTTTGATAACAATCCATCAGGCTACTATGAGGTCTACCTGTGTTGATTTTAAGCTACCTGGAGCAACCGGAAGTGGTTAAAATCACCCTAAAAAGTGTCCAGATATACATGACTTGCAATTTTGAAAATCACTGCATTCAACCCTATGTAGATCAGTCAATTCTTAACGTATAGACTTAAAACTCAGGATTCTGTAACAGCATACCCCAGTCAAGATATGTGTTTACCTATAGCTTCCTGTGCCAACCGGAAGTGCCTTAAAATGGTGTCATGGTGCTGTTTCGAAGGGTTAAAAAGGTCAGAACTTTTCAAAACTTCATTTGTGTGATTAGACAAGCCTCATGAACTGTAAATCAGTCATTTCTCTAAGCAGATGTCAAAGGAAAGCTCTCTCTCACACAAAAACACACACACACAAAGCAATGATGGAGTGAAAAAGTACGGTGCTTAAAGACACACAAAGCCGGCAATGGCATTCCCATTATCCCTAGGCCGTGCCGAGTTCAACGAGATGCCCCGCTTGACCGTAGCTCACTCGGTCTGAGAGCAGCGACCGTTACAAGAGAACGGACACGAATGACCTTTTGACCTCAATGTCAATTTTATTTGCTTTTGGGAGACAGAGAGAGAACCGTTAAGGTTAGAAGCACAATTTCACCTCAGGAATGTTCTTAAGGTCCTCCCGATCTGTGCAAGCCTAACTTTGACCTTGTGGCATTAACCCTTCACAGTTAAAAGAAGGTGTTTACATCAAACAGTTTACAATGACATTTCGCCCCATAGGAATACATTGACTGCTCCCCTAAATTCAACCTGAAGCCTATGTGGGTTATGAATGTCTTATGAACCTGTCTTTGATGACAGTCCATCAGGCCACCATGAGGTCTACCTGTGTCGATTCTAAGCTTCCTGGAGCAACCGGAAGTGGTTAAAATCACCCTAAAAGTGTTTGCAATAAGCACCCTGCAATTTGAGAGAAATAGTGCATTCAGCCCTATGTAAATCAGTCAATTTTTAACATATAGACTTAAAACTCAGGATTCTGTAACAGCATACTCCAGTGAGTATATGTCTTTACTTTCAGCTTCCTGTGCCAACCGGAAGTGCCATAATTGGTGTCAAATGGGCTGTTTTGAAGGGTTAAAAATGTCAAATCTTTCCAAAACTTCATAATTGTGATTAGGCACCCTCCTGAACTGTAAATCAGTCATTAGTCCCATCAGATTTCAAAGAAAAATTTACACACCCAAACAGAAATGATGGAGGGACACACTGAGGGGCTAAGAGGCAGACAGTGCCTGTGGTAGTTACTTTTGTTCCAACTTTTAAAGAACCGTCAGACCTAGAGTTCTGAAAATTTACAAACCTGTTCTAGACCTCAGGTTGATTGTGCACGGTGAGTTATGTGGCTCTAGAAGGTTCTCAGACCGATAAACAGCCTCGTGTATTTGCTATGTTTTCAATTCATTTTCAGCTCAACGAAACGGACGACATTTAGAAAAGTCCCAGAGTCTCAAGACTAGGTGCATTGAAACCGGCTCGGCCATAGAGATGACCCAACGAGCTGTTTGATTGCTCATTCAAGCACCCCGTAGCAAGGCATGGAAAAAAGTGGATTTTCAGCACCAATTAGGGTTTTGCTCGGGCACCGAATGACCTATCGAGCCGAAACTTGGGATTCCAGGTCGCCTCACATAGGCTAAACATAATGTGAATATTGGACCCGCAGCTAGAACATAACTACGTATATTTGTTTTATTATGGTTTAAATGGAAGGCGCTGTGAATTTTGGGCCCTGCTCTGAAATATGTGATAGTTGGCTTCTAAAGGAGTTGGTAAAGTGAGTTTGGTGTCAGATGGTATCAGTTTGGTGTCTGAATATATCTAATTGACTGATGGACACCGACTTGCTACTTGACTTTTGTACATTTGCAATATGTTTCAACGGGGGGGTACCATCACAAAAAGCGACATGATGAAATTTAACACAACGAGCGATGGAGAGGAACCACTATCACTGCCCGGCCATCCTGAGGTCATCAGACCGTTGACTTTTGCATTTCTAAAGTATTAAGAGAATGTACGTTCATTTGCAATATGATTCAACATCACATCATATTGCAAATGCACGTTAGATTTGCAATATGATTCAACACATCATATTGCAAATGTAACAGTGTGTGTTATGTTTGCAATATGATTCAACACATCATATTGCAAACGTAACAGTGTGTGTTATGTTTGCAATATGATTCAACACATCATATTGCAAATGTAACAGTGTGTGTTATGTTTGCAATATGATCCTAACACATCATATTGCAAACGTAACAGTGTGTGTTTATGTTTGCAATATGATTCAACACATCATATTGCAAATATAACAGTGTGTGTTTGCAATATGATTCAACAGTGTGTTATGTTTGCAATATGATGTGGTGTTTTTCACTGTTGAATCATATGCAAATGTAACGTGCAATTCTTTAAATAAACCCTATGTGGGTTATGAATGTCTTATGAACCTGTCTTCAATGACAATCCATCAAGCCACTATGAGGTCTACCTGTGTTGATTCTAAGCTTCCTGGAGCAACCGGAAGTGATAAAATCACCCTAAAAGTGTTTTACCCAACCAGCAGTTTGTGATATATAGTGCATTCAACCCTGTGTAAATCAGTCAGTTCTTAACGTATAGACTTAAAACTCAGGATTCTGTAAAAGCATACCCCGATCAGGATAGGTGTTTACTTATAGCTTCCTGTGCCAACCGGAAGTGCCTTAAAATGGGGTCATAGGTGCTGTTTCAAAGGGTTAAAAAAGTCAGATCTTTCCAAAACTTTAAGTGTGTGATTAGGCAACCCTCATGAAGTGTAAATCAGTCATTTCTCTAATCAGATGTCAAAGAAAAGCTCACACACCACACACACAGACACACACAGCAAGGATGGAATGAAAAAGTATGGTGCTTAAAGACACACAGAGCCTTAAATGCTTTTAGGGGGGATCCAGACTTCCATACCCGCTCGGGGAGCACTATACTACGGGCAAAAATCAATGGGTGCTGGCCTGAGTGATTTATGGAGGTTTTCAAAAAAAGTCAAAAAATATTCTGTTTCATGTTTTGGGTTACCACCACACGATTTTCAATACAGTTTTAAATGCTTCATTTTGGCCTTTAAAAAAAAAAAGTTATTTTCGACTATGAAGGGGGTGATACGTTTTTTTCCAAATTTTTGACATTTTTTTACTTCCTATGAAATCACATTC
>NW_024058124.1:12500-30000 GCF_016432855.1 Salvelinus namaycush
CACCACCGCCGATTCTCTAGGACATGGAAGTCCTGTTGTCAAAAGTCAGGTTTCTCAAATCGCGCCGGTACCTGTCTGGTCCACCCACCAGGGAGTGTGTCATCGCCGGACAGGCCGAATTATCGAAAAAAGGCGTGTCAATCGATAGATTTCAATGTGCTCCGATTTTTTGCCAAAAGTTTGTGGACACTAAAACCGTTAAAAACGTTAATAACACAAAAAATACAACTCCAATCTGGTTGAGGTTTTTTTTGCACGAAAGGGTACAAATAGACGAACATTTTCATCTAATTATAACCGTTTTTCTATAAAACATTTTAATAGAAAATCGTGTTTTAATGTTTTGGGGAAAAAAATCACTTGCCTGTACAATAGATTCCTATGGTTCCGATTTTTTTTTTACAGTGGATAACTGTTGACCATCACGAGAGAGGGTATGAGCCAAAATTTGGGGCATCTAGCCCATCGGGAATTATGTTTTATCATTATTTCAAGATTTCGGGAATTGGTCGAAAAAGTGACAGAGTGCCACTGCCGTGCACCTGGTATTATTTTTGGGTTACCAGGTGCATATTTTTATAATGGTTTTAAATGATTTTAGATAGGCTACATACCTCAATACCCTATATGGAACAACCATACTACGGACCCAAGTCAGTTGGGGCCGGCCTGAGTGATTTATGAAGCTTTTAAAAAATGTCTGTACTCATCCTCCCTTCTGTGCACCTGGTATTATTTTTGGGTTACCAGGTGCTCCTATTGAAATCGAATGAGTGCACCTGGTATTATTTTTGGGTTACCAGGTGCTGCTATTGAAATCGAATGAAAATGATTTTAAATGGCCTGCAGACACCCATGCCCGCTATGGGAGCACCATACTATGGGCACAAGTCAGTGGGGGCCGGCCTGAGGGATTTATGGAGCTTTTCAAAAAAGGTCCGAAAATATTCTATGTTGAACTACTCAGGAAAAACGGCTAAGTGCCCTCTTTTGGGTTACCAGGTGCTCCTATTGAAATCGAATGAGTGCACCTGGTATTATTTTTGGGTTACCAGGTGCTGCTATTGAAATCGAATGAAAATGAATTTAAATGACCTGCCCACACCCATGCCCGCTATGGGAGCACCATACTACGGGCACAAGTCAGTGGCCACCGGCCTAAAAGATTTATGGAGCTTTTAAAAAATAAGGTCTGAATACTTTATATGTTGAACTACTCAGGAAAAACGACAGAGTGCCCACTTTTTGGGTTACCAGGTGCCCCTATTGAAATCGAATGAAAACGAATTTAAATGACCTGCAGACACCCATGCCCGCTATGGGAGCACCATAGTAGGGGCACAAGTCAGTGGCCACCGGCCTAAGGGATTTATGGAGCTTTTATATAAAATGTCTGTACTCATCCTCCCCTCCGTGCACCTGGTATTATTTTTGGGTTACCAGGTGCTCCTATTCTAATCGAATGAAAATGAATTTTAAGGGCCTGCCCACACCCATGCCCGCTATGGGAGCACCATACTACGGGCACAAGTCAGTGGCCACCGGCCTAAAAGATTTATGGAGCTTTTAAAAAATAAGGTCTGAATACTTTCTAAGTTGAACTTTTCAGGAAAAACGACAGAGTGCCCTCTTTTTGGGTTACCAGGTGCCCCTATTGAAATCGAATGAAAACGAATTTAAATGACCTGCAGACACCCATGCCCGCTATGGGAGCACCATACTACGGGCACAAGTCAGTAGGCACCGGCCTAAAGGATTTATGGAGCTTTTCAAAAATGTATGTAGTCACCCGCACTACTGACACCACCTTATGTTAGTTTGGGTTACCAGGTGCCGCTATTGAAATCGAATGAAAACGACTTTTAAGGGCCTGCCCACGCCCATGCCCGATATGGGAGCACCATAGTAGGGGCCCAAGTCAGTAGGCACCGGCCTAAGGGATTTATGGAGCTTTTCAAAAAAAGTCCGAAAATATTCTATGTTGAACTTTTCAGGAAAAACGACAGAGTGCCCTCTTTTTGGGTTACCAGGTGCCCCTATTGAAATCGAATGAAAACGACTTTTAATAGCCTGCCCACACCCATGCCCGATATGGGAGCACCATACTACGGGCACAAGTCAGTAGGCACCGGCCTAAGGGATTTATGGAGCTTTTCAAAAAAAGTCCGAAAATATTCTATGTTGAACTTTTCAGGAAAAACGACAGAGTGCCCTCTTTTTGGGTTACCAGGTGCCCCTATTGAAATCGAATGAAAACGACTTTTAATAGCCTGCCCACACCCATGCCCGATATGGGAGCACCATACTACGGGCACAAGTCAGTAGGCACCGGCCTAAGGGATTTATGGAGCTTTTCAAAAAAAGTCCGAAAATATTCTATGTTGAACTTTTCAGGAAAAACGACAGAGTGCCCTCTTTTTGGGTTACCAGGTGCCCCTATTGAAATCGAATGAAAACGACTTTTAATAGCCTGCCCACACCCATGCCCGATATGGGAGCACCATACTACGGGCACAAGTCAGTAGGCACCGGCCTAAGGGATTTATGGAGCTTTTCAAAAAAAGTCCGAAAATATTCTATGTTGAACTTTTCAGGAAAAACGACAGAGTGCCCTCTTTTTGGGTTACCAGGTGCCCCTATTGAAATCGAATGAAAACGACTTTTAATAGCCTGCCCACACCCATGCCCGATATGGGAGCACCATACTACGGGCACAAGTCAGTAGGCACCGGCCTAAGGGATTTATGGAGCTTTTCAAAAAAAGTCCGAAAATATTCTATGTTGAACTTTTCAGGAAAAACGACAGAGTGCCCTCTTTTTGGGTTACCAGGTGCCCCTATTGAAATCGAATGAAAACGACTTTTAATAGCCTGCCCACACCCATGCCCGATATGGGAGCACCATACTACGGGCACAAGTCAGTAGGCACCGGCCTAAGGGATTTATGGAGCTTTTCAAAAAAAGTCCGAAAATATTCTATGTTGAACTTTTCAGGAAAAACGACAGAGTGCCCTCTTTTTGGGTTACCAGGTGCCCCTATTGAAATCGAATGAAAACGACTTTTAATAGCCTGCCCACACCCATGCCCGATATGGGAGCACCATACTACGGGCACAAGTCAGTAGGCACCGGCCTAAGGGATTTATGGAGCTTTTCAAAAAAAGTCCGAAAATATTCTATGTTGAACTTTTCAGGAAAAACGACAGAGTGCCCTCTTTTTGGGTTACCAGGTGCCCCTATTGAAATCGAATGAAAACGACTTTTAATAGCCTGCCCACACCCATGCCCGATATGGGAGCACCATACTACGGGCACAAGTCAGTAGGCACCGGCCTAAGGGATTTATGGAGCTTTTCAAAAAAAGTCCGAAAATATTCTATGTTGAACTTTTCAGGAAAAACGACAGAGTGCCCTCTTTTTGGGTTACCAGGTGCCCCTATTGAAATCGAATGAAAACGACTTTTAATAGCCTGCCCACACCCATGCCCGATATGGGAGCACCATACTACGGGCACAAGTCAGTAGGCACCGGCCTAAGGGATTTATGGAGCTTTTAAAAAATAAGGTCTGAATACTTTCTAAGTTGAACTTTTCAGGAAAAACGACAGAGTGCCCTCTTTTTGGGTTACCAGGTGCCGCTATTGAAATCGAATGAAAATGAATTTAAAGGGCCTGCCCACACCCATGCCCGCTATGGGAGCACCATACTACGGGCACAAGTCAGTAGGCACCGGCCTAAGGGATTTATGGAGCTTTTATATAAAATGTCTGTCCGCATCCTCAACACTGACACCACCTTATGTTAGTTTGGGTTACCAGGTGCCGCTATTGAAATCGAATGAAAATGAATTTAAAGGGCCTGCCCACACCCATGCCCGCTATGGGAGCACCATACTACGGGCACAAGTCAGTAGGCACCGGCCTAAGGGATTTATGGAGCTTTTAAAAAATAAGGTCTGAATACTTTCTAAGTTGAACTTTTCAGGAAAAACGACAGAGTGCCCTCTTTTTGGGTTACCAGGTGCCGCTATTGAAATCGAATGAAAATGAATTTAAAGGGCCTGCCCACACCCATGCCCGCTATGGGAGCACCATACTACGGGCACAAGTCAGTAGGCACCGGCCTAAGGGATTTATGGAGCTTTTATATAAAATGTCTGTCCGCATCCTCAACACTGACACCACCTTATGTTAGTTTGGGTTACCAGGTGCCCCTATTTAAATCGAATGAAAATGAATTTAAAGGGCCTGCCCACACCCATGCCCGCTATGGGAGCACCATACTACGGGCACAAGTCAGTAGGCACCGGCCTAAGGGATTTATGGAGCTTTTAAAAAATAAGGTCTGAATACTTTCTAAGTTGAACTTTTCAGGAAAAACGACAGAGTGCCCTCTTTTTGGGTTACCAGGTGCCGCTATTGAAATCGAATGAAAATGAATTTAAAGGGCCTGCCCACACCCATGCCCGCTATGGGAGCACCATACTACGGGCACAAGTCAGTAGGCACCGGCCTAAGGGATTTATGGAGCTTTTATATAAAATGTCTGTCCGCATCCTCAACACTGACACCACCTTATGTTAGTTTGGGTTACCAGGTGCCGCTATTGAAATCGAATGAAAATGAATTTAAAGGGCCTGCCCACACCCATGCCCGCTATGGGAGCACCATACTACGGGCACAAGTCAGTAGGCACCGGCCTAAGGGATTTATGGAGCTTTTAAAAAATAAGGTCTGAATACTTTCTAAGTTGAACTTTTCAGGAAAAACGACAGAGTGCCCTCTTTTTGGGTTACCAGGTGCCGCTATTGAAATCGAATGAAAATGAATTTAAAGGGCCTGCCCACACCCATGCCCGCTATGGGAGCACCATACTACGGGCACAAGTCAGTAGGCACCGGCCTAAGGGATTTATGGAGCTTTTATATAAAATGTCTGTCCGCATCCTCAACACTGACACCACCTTATGTTAGTTTGGGTTACCAGGTGCCCCTATTTAAATCGAATGAAAATGAATTTAAAGGGCCTGCCCACACCCATGCCCGCTATGGGAGCACCATACTACGGGCACAAGTCAGTAGGCACCGGCCTAAGGGATTTATGGAGCTTTTAAAAAATAAGGTCTGAATACTTTCTAAGTTGAACTTTTCAGGAAAAACGACAGAGTGCCCTCTTTTTGGGTTACCAGGTGCCGCTATTGAAATCGAATGAAAATGAATTTAAAGGGCCTGCCCACACCCATGCCCGCTATGGGAGCACCATACTACGGGCACAAGTCAGTGGCCACCGGCCTAAGGGATTTATGGAGCTTTTATATAAAATGTCTGTCCGCATCCTCAACACTGACACCACCTTATGTTAGTTTGGGTTACCAGGTGCCCCTATTTAAATCGAATGAAAATGAATTTAAAGGGCCTGCCCACACCCATGCCCGCTATGGGAGCACCATACTACGGGCACAAGTCAGTAGGCACCGGCCTAAGGGATTTATGGAGCTTTTAAAAAATAAGGTCTGAATACTTTCTAAGTTGAACTTTTCAGGAAAAACGACAGAGTGCCCTCTTTTTGGGTTACCAGGTGCCCCTATTTAAATCGAATGAAAATGAATTTAAAGGGCCTGCCCACACCCATGCCCGCTATGGGAGCACCATACTACGGGCACAAGTCAGTGGCCACCGGCCTAAGGGATTTATGGAGCTTTTATATAAAATGTCTGTCCGCATCCTCAACACTGACACCACCTTATGTTAGTTTGGGTTACCAGGTGCCCCTATTTAAATCGAATGAAAATGAATTTAAAGGGCCTGCCCACACCCATGCCCGCTATGGGAGCACCATACTACGGGCACAAGTCAGTAGGCACCGGCCTAAGGGATTTATGGAGCTTTTAAAAAATAAGGTCTGAATACTTTCTAAGTTGAACTTTTCAGGAAAAACGACAGAGTGCCCTCTTTTTGGGTTACCAGGTGCCCCTATTTAAATCGAATGAAAATGAATTTAAAGGGCCTGCCCACACCCATGCCCGCTATGGGAGCACCATACTACGGGCACAAGTCAGTGGCCACCGGCCTAAGGGATTTATGGAGCTTTTAAAAAATAAGGTCTGTACTCATCCTCCCCTCCGTGCACCTGGTATTATTTTTGGGTTACCAGGTGCTCCTATTGAAATCGAATGAGTGCACCTGGTATTATTTTTGGGTTACTAGGTGCTCCTATTGAAATAGAATGAAAATGACACACAAAGACAAGGATTAATTGCAAAAATATTATATTTATTTTGAGTTCTTCATTGATTGATTTGTCTCTCAATTAATGTCCGAGCTTGGCTTGCGTTACGAGGCAAATTATGGTAACGGTAGTAACGTGACTGTGTTTCCAGAGAGTGACACATATGGTCAGCCACAGTTCCCCGGTCTGTAACCGACCCATGGTTAAAGTTCAGTGTTGCAATGCTTCGTCGAATTGTTCCAAATGTCACTTTACTTCCAATGCCGAACTCTGCAAAAATCTTTCCCACAAATGCACAGAGATTAAGGTATGGTTTCCCGCAGGATGTGAAAAAGAAGAGTGTTGTGTCTGGGGTAATTCCACTCAGATGAGGCCGGATCGCATGGAATTGTTTAAGCCAAGTGTATTCCTCCTGCGATAGAACTATTCTGCACTCCCCGAAGCTGGAGTTCGTTTTGTGGCTTGCAACGCACATCTGATAACCCCCACTTTCCAAGGATACTTCTGTAAAATCACTCTCACTGAACATGGTGACTGGGGATCGTCGAGTGCCATTAAATATGGCCAACCGGCTGGACATGAGAGCCGCAAACCTGCGTCTGTCAGAGGAGGTGGCTCGCACTTCCAGCCTACTGAGAACAGCAGGAATAGATTGATTACTTAACTCAACAAATCGGTTTAAATCAGCAGCGCTGAGCACCTCGTCCCTGCAGCGTCTGCGAAATTGTGCCTTGTGCGTTGCCTGACTCTGCCTAGAACTCCTGTCCATCTTTGCAAAGCATAGTAACATTTTTCGAATCATACTGACTTCACATTGCATATTTTGCGGCCGGAACTCTATAAGATATTTCAGGAAACTTCGAACATCGGATCGGTACATTTTTAACGTGGATGGTGCCAAACCACGGCCTTCAATCTGCCCATACCAGTCATACACACGCATGTAGCTGTCCAGAAAACACAGTCCTTCATCGAGTTTGCCCTCGGACATAATGTAGAGGAATTCCCGTACTCGGGACAGACTGCTGCGACTATTATCAATGCGTTTAACCGAAGGGTTGATACCATTAGTAAAGGTCGCATAGTCTTTAAAAATTAGAGTATTCCAACCTTGATTCATTGGCGACACACCGGCGTCTTCATCACTGTCGGAGTTGGTGGATGTCGACACGACGCAGGCTTGCTCCCTCGGTTCCGGGCGTTGTTCACCACCGATAGGACTGGTTGACTGCACCGCCGACTGCTCACTCTCGCCACTCAGTTGCTTCTCCGGGGAACAATCGCTGTCAACAGACTGCATAAACCCAGAGTCGTCACCGGGCTCCAGCCGCTGTTCAATGTCGTTGTTAGGCAGCTCTATATCAGTCGAAACCCGGCTAGATTGCACAGCGTGCTTCCATGATAACGTCTTAATCTTAAGTCCATGGACAGTCTTAAAATGTTTGTCGAGCCGCGCGATATGCGTCTTGGTACAAAGTCCACAGTCATGTCGTTGTTTGCTGTACATAGCTTCTCTCTCCTGCCTGCCTTCCTCCGTGTATGTTTGTGTCTGCCAAGAAGCCGAACTCTAATCATGGGTCCTAATTATAGCCAGGTGTGGATACAGGCGTGGCATTGTTAATTGGACTGGAGGGAAATTGAAAGGCCAAGGCCACCTAGTTTCCGCTATACTCCCATGAGTGTGCTTGGCTCAGTGTGTAGAGCCCCCGACTATCACTCAGGAGACCGGGGTTCGAGACCCAGGTGAGGCACACTAATTGCTCTCATTTTACCCCCCCTAAAGAAGGTCTTGAAAGGCCAAGGCAACCTAGTTTCTGCTCTACTCCCATGAGTGTGCTTGGCTCAGTGTGTAGAGCCCCCGACTATCACTCAGGAGACCGGGGTTCGAGACCCAGGTGAGGCACACTAATTGCTCTCATTTTACCCCCCCTAAAGAAGGTCTTGAAAGGCCAAGGCAACCTAGTTTCTGCTCTACTCCCATGAGTGTGCTTGGCTCAGTGTGTAGAGCCCCCGACTATCACTCAGGAGACCGGGGTTCGAGACCCAGGTGAGGCACACTAATTGCTCTCATTTTACCCCCCCTAAAGAAGGTCTTGAAAGGCCAAGGCAACCTAGTTTCTGCTCTACTCCCATGAGTGTGCTTGGCTCAGTGTGTAGAGCCCCCGACTATCACTCAGGAGACCGGGGTTCGAGACCCAGGTGAGGCACACTAATTGCTCTCATTTTACCCCCCCTAAAGAAGGTCTTGAAAGGCCAAGGCAACCTAGTTTCTGCTCTACTCCCATGAGTGTGCTTGGCTCAGTGTGTAGAGCCCCCGACTATCACTCAGGAGACCGGGGTTCGAGACCCAGGTGAGGCACACTAATTGCTCTCATTTTACCCCCCCTAAAGAAGGTCTTGAAAGGCCAAGGCAACCTAGTTTCTGCTCTACTCCCATGAGTGTGCTTGGCTCAGTGTGTAGAGCCCCCGACTATCACTCAGGAGACCGGGGTTCGAGACCCAGGTGAGGCACACTAATTGCTCTCATTTTACCCCCCCTAAAGAAGGTCTTGAAAGGCCAAGGCAACCTAGTTTCTGCTAAACTCCCAGGACACTGATGGCGGTGGTACAGCACCGAACGACCTAAGCCAGCGATCATGTTCGAGGCTGTTCGAGTCCCATGTGACGGGAACTCACTGCTCTCATTTTACCCCCCTAAAGAAGGTCTTGAAAGGCCAAGGCAACCTAGTTTCTGCTCTACTCCCAGGAGTGTGCTTGGCTCAGTGTGTAGAGCGCCCGACTATCACTCAGGAGATCGGGGTTCGAGACCCAGGTGAGGTGATCGGATTTCAATGACAAGGTAAGTACCATAATTAACCCTAACCCATGCCGTAATGCCTAACCCATGCCGTAATGCCTAACCCATGCCGTAATGCCTAACCCTTACCAGAATGCCAGAATACCGTAATGCCCTTACCCTAACCCTTACCCTAACCCTAACAAGGTCGTTGTTAATGCCAGAATGCCGTAATGCCTAGGGCTATACACATTAAATACTATGCCGGGCTAGAGGCACTTTGACTGGGATACAATTACGTGTGCACTGCCCATGGAGCCACTTGGCACTTCCATAAGTGTCATAGAATGGTAATTGCATAGGATTTCATGAAATACTATGCCGGGCTAGAACGGAATGGTAATTGCATAGGATTTCAAGAAATACTATGCCGGGCTAGAACATCATTCCCGAACCACCTGTGAGTGTCCACATGATGGCAACATTGGATAGGGTAAGCTAGAAGCACTTAGGATTTCAGGGCTATACACATTAAATACTATGCCGGGCTAGAGGCACTTTGACCGGGATACAATTTTGTGGGTAATTGCATAGGATTTCAGGGGTATACACATTACATACTATGCCGGGCAAGAGGCACTCTGACTGGGGTAACATTATGTGTGCACTGCCCCCCTGGAGCCCTGTGGCACTTGGCACTTGGCACTTGGCACTTTAAACCTTTCATAAGTGCCATAGGTGCCAGACCCCTGACTGGGTCATTTTTAAAGAATAAAGGGCTACACACATTAAATACTATGCCGGGCAAGAGGCACTCTGACCGGGGTAACATTAGGTGTGCACTGCCCCCCTGGAGCCCTGTGGCACTTGGCACTTGGCACTTGGCACTTTAAACCTTTCATAAGTGCCATAGGTGCCAGACCCCTGACTGGGTCATTTTTAAAGAATAAAGGGCTACACACATTAAATACTATGCCGGGCAAGAGGCACTCTGACCGGGGTAACATTAGGTGTGCACTGCCCCCCTGGAGCCCTGTGGCACTTGGCACTTGGCACTTGGCACTTTAAACCTTTCATAAGTGCCATAGGTGCCAGACCCCTGACTGGGTCATTTTTAAAGAATAAAGGGCTACACACATTAAATACTATGCCGGGCAAGAGGCACTCTGACCGGGGTAACATTAGGTGTGCACTGCCCCCCTGGAGCCCTGTGGCACTTGGCACTTGGCACTTGGCACTTTAAACCTTTCATAAGTGCCATAGGTGCCAGACCCCTGACTGGGTCATTTTTAAAGAATAAAGGGCTACACACATTAAATACTATGCCGGGCAAGAGGCACTCTGACCGGGGTAACATTAGGTGTGCACTGCCCCCCTGGAGCCCTGTGGCACTTGGCACTTGGCACTTGGCACTTTAAACCTTTCATAAGTGCCATAGGTGCCAGACCCCTGACTGGGTCATTTTTAAAGAATAAAGGGCTACACACATTAAATACTATGCCGGGCAAGAGGCACTCTGACCGGGGTAACATTAGGTGTGCACTGCCCCCCTGGAGCCCTGTGGCACTTGGCACTTGGCACTTGGCACTTTAAACCTTTCATAAGTGCCATAGGTGCCAGACCCCTGACTGGGTCATTTTTAAAGAATAAAGGGCTACACACATTAAATACTATGCCGGGCAAGAGGCACTCTGACCGGGGTAACATTAGGTGTGCACTGCCCCCCTGGAGCCCTGTGGCACTTGGCACTTGGCACTTGGCACTTTAAACCTTTCATAAGTGCCATAGGTGCCAGACCCCTGACTGGGTCATTTTTAAAGAATAAAGGGCTACACACATTAAATACTATGCCGGGCAAGAGGCACTCTGACCGGGGTAACATTAGGTGTGCACTGCCCCCCTGGAGCCCTGTGGCACTTGGCACTTGGCACTTGGCACTTTAAACCTTTCATAAGTGCCATAGGTGCCAGACCCCTGACTGGGTCATTTTTAAAGAATAAAGGGCTACACACATTAAATACTATGCCGGGCAAGAGGCACTCTGACCGGGGTAACATTAGGTGTGCACTGCCCCCCTGGAGCCCTGTGGCACTTGGCACTTGGCACTTGGCACTTTAAACCTTTCATAAGTGCCATAGGTGCCAGACCCCTGACTGGGTCATTTTTAAAGAATAAAGGGCTACACACATTAAATACTATGCCGGGCAAGAGGCACTCTGACCGGGGTAACATTAGGTGTGCACTGCCCCCCTGGAGCCCTGTGGCACTTGGCACTTGGCACTTGGCACTTTAAACCTTTCATAAGTGCCATAGGTGCCAGACCCCTGACTGGGTCATTTTTAAAGAATAAAGGGCTACACACATTAAATACTATGCCGGGCAAGAGGCACTCTGACCGGGGTAACATTAGGTGTGCACTGCCCCCCTGGAGCCCTGTGGCACTTGGCACTTGGCACTTGGCACTTTAAACCTTTCATAAGTGCCATAGGTGCCAGACCCCTGACTGGGTCATTTTTAAAGAATAAAGGGCTACACACATTAAATACTATGCCGGGCAAGAGGCACTCTGACCGGGGTAACATTAGGTGTGCACTGCCCCCCTGGAGCCCTGTGGCACTTGGCACTTGGCACTTGGCACTTTAAACCTTTCATAAGTGCCATAGGTGCCAGACCCCTGACTGGGTCATTTTTAAAGAATAAAGGGCTACACACATTAAATACTATGCCGGGCAAGAGGCACTCTGACCGGGGTAACATTAGGTGTGCACTGCCCCCCTGGAGCCCTGTGGCACTTGGCACTTGGCACTTGGCACTTTAAACCTTTCATAAGTGCCATAGGTGCCAGACCCCTGACTGGGTCATTTTTAAAGAATAAAGGGCTACACACATTAAATACTATGCCGGGCAAGAGGCACTCTGACCGGGGTAACATTAGGTGTGCACTGCCCCCCTGGAGCCCTGTGGCACTTGGCACTTGGCACTTGGCACTTTAAACCTTTCATAAGTGCCATAGGTGCCAGACCCCTGACTGGGTCATTTTTAAAGAATAAAGGGCTACACACATTAAATACTATGCCGGGCAAGAGGCACTCTGACCGGGGTAACATTAGGTGTGCACTGCCCCCCTGGAGCCCTGTGGCACTTGGCACTTGGCACTTGGCACTTTAAACCTTTCATAAGTGCCATAGGTGCCAGACCCCTGACTGGGTCATTTTTAAAGAATAAAGGGCTACACACATTAAATACTATGCCGGGCAAGAGGCACTCTGACCGGGGTAACATTAGGTGTGCACTGCCCCCCTGGAGCCCTGTGGCACTTGGCACTTGGCACTTGGCACTTTAAACCTTTCATAAGTGCCATAGGTGCCAGACCCCTGACTGGGTCATTTTTAAAGAATAAAGGGCTACACACATTAAATACTATGCCGGGCAAGAGGCACTCTGACCGGGGTAACATTAGGTGTGCACTGCCCCCCTGGAGCCCTGTGGCACTTGGCACTTGGCACTTGGCACTTTAAACCTTTCATAAGTGCCATAGGTGCCAGACCCCTGACTGGGTCATTTTTAAAGAATAAAGGGCTACACACATTAAATACTATGCCGGGCAAGAGGCACTCTGACCGGGGTAACATTAGGTGTGCACTGCCCCCCTGGAGCCCTGTGGCACTTGGCACTTGGCACTTGGCACTTTAAACCTTTCATAAGTGCCATAGGTGCCAGACCCCTGACTGGGTCATTTTTAAAGAATAAAGGGCTACACACATTAAATACTATGCCGGGCAAGAGGCACTCTGACCGGGGTAACATTAGGTGTGCACTGCCCCCCTGGAGCCCTGTGGCACTTGGCACTTGGCACTTGGCACTTTAAACCTTTCATAAGTGCCATAGGTGCCAGACCCCTGACTGGGTCATTTTTAAAGAATAAAGGGCTACACACATTAAATACTATGCCGGGCAAGAGGCACTCTGACCGGGGTAACATTAGGTGTGCACTGCCCCCCTGGAGCCCTGTGGCACTTGGCACTTGGCACTTGGCACTTTAAACCTTTCATAAGTGCCATAGGTGCCAGACCCCTGACTGGGTCATTTTTAAAGAATAAAGGGCTACACACATTAAATACTATGCCGGGCAAGAGGCACTCTGACCGGGGTAACATTAGGTGTGCACTGCCCCCCTGGAGCCCTGTGGCACTTGGCACTTGGCACTTGGCACTTTAAACCTTTCATAAGTGCCATAGGTGCCAGACCCCTGACTGGGTCATTTTTAAAGAATAAAGGGCTACACACATTAAATACTATGCCGGGCAAGAGGCACTCTGACCGGGGTAACATTAGGTGTGCACTGCCCCCCTGGAGCCCTGTGGCACTTGGCACTTGGCACTTGGCACTTTAAACCTTTCATAAGTGCCATAGGTGCCAGACCCCTGACTGGGTCATTTTTAAAGAATAAAGGGCTACACACATTAAATACTATGCCGGGCAAGAGGCACTCTGACCGGGGTAACATTAGGTGTGCACTGCCCCCCTGGAGCCCTGTGGCACTTGGCACTTGGCACTTGGCACTTTAAACCTTTCATAAGTGCCATAGGTGCCAGACCCCTGACTGGGTCATTTTTAAAGAATAAAGGGCTACACACATTAAATACTATGCCGGGCAAGAGGCACTCTGACCGGGGTAACATTAGGTGTGCACTGCCCCCCTGGAGCCCTGTGGCACTTGGCACTTGGCACTTGGCACTTTAAACCTTTCATAAGTGCCATAGGTGCCAGACCCCTGACTGGGTCATTTTTAAAGAATAAAGGGCTACACACATTAAATACTATGCCGGGCAAGAGGCACTCTGACCGGGGTAACATTAGGTGTGCACTGCCCCCCTGGAGCCCTGTGGCACTTGGCACTTGGCACTTGGCACTTTAAACCTTTCATAAGTGCCATAGGTGCCAGACCCCTGACTGGGTCATTTTTAAAGAATAAAGGGCTACACACATTAAATACTATGCCGGGCAAGAGGCACTCTGACCGGGGTAACATTAGGTGTGCACTGCCCCCCTGGAGCCCTGTGGCACTTGGCACTTGGCACTTGGCACTTTAAACCTTTCATAAGTGCCATAGGTGCCAGACCCCTGACTGGGTCATTTTTAAAGAATAAAGGGCTACACACATTAAATACTATGCCGGGCAAGAGGCACTCTGACCGGGGTAACATTAGGTGTGCACTGCCCCCCTGGAGCCCTGTGGCACTTGGCACTTGGCACTTGGCACTTTAAACCTTTCATAAGTGCCATAGGTGCCAGACCCCTGACTGGGTCATTTTTAAAGAATAAAGGGCTACACACATTAAATACTATGCCGGGCAAGAGGCACTCTGACCGGGGTAACATTAGGTGTGCACTGCCCCCCTGGAGCCCTGTGGCACTTGGCACTTGGCACTTGGCACTTTAAACCTTTCATAAGTGCCATAGGTGCCAGACCCCTGACTGGGTCATTTTTAAAGAATAAAGGGCTACACACATTAAATACTATGCCGGGCAAGAGGCACTCTGACCGGGGTAACATTAGGTGTGCACTGCCCCCCTGGAGCCCTGTGGCACTTGGCACTTGGCACTTGGCACTTTAAACCTTTCATAAGTGCCATAGGTGCCAGACCCCTGACTGGGTCATTTTTAAAGAATAAAGGGCTACACACATTAAATACTATGCCGGGCAAGAGGCACTCTGACCGGGGTAACATTAGGTGTGCACTGCCCCCCTGGAGCCCTGTGGCACTTGGCACTTGGCACTTGGCACTTTAAACCTTTCATAAGTGCCATAGGTGCCAGACCCCTGACTGGGTCATTTTTAAAGAATAAAGGGCTACACACATTAAATACTATGCCGGGCAAGAGGCACTCTGACCGGGGTAACATTAGGTGTGCACTGCCCCCCTGGAGCCCTGTGGCACTTGGCACTTGGCACTTGGCACTTTAAACCTTTCATAAGTGCCATAGGTGCCAGACCCCTGACTGGGTCATTTTTAAAGAATAAAGGGCTACACACATTAAATACTATGCCGGGCAAGAGGCACTCTGACCGGGGTAACATTAGGTGTGCACTGCCCCCCTGGAGCCCTGTGGCACTTGGCACTTGGCACTTGGCACTTTAAACCTTTCATAAGTGCCATAGGTGCCAGACCCCTGACTGGGTCATTTTTAAAGAATAAAGGGCTACACACATTAAATACTATGCCGGGCAAGAGGCACTCTGACCGGGGTAACATTAGGTGTGCACTGCCCCCCTGGAGCCCTGTGGCACTTGGCACTTGGCACTTGGCACTTTAAACCTTTCATAAGTGCCATAGGTGCCAGACCCCTGACTGGGTCATTTTTAAAGAATAAAGGGCTACACACATTAAATACTATGCCGGGCAAGAGGCACTCTGACCGGGGTAACATTAGGTGTGCACTGCCCCCCTGGAGCCCTGTGGCACTTGGCACTTGGCACTTGGCACTTTAAACCTTTCATAAGTGCCATAGGTGCCAGACCCCTGACTGGGTCATTTTTAAAGAATAAAGGGCTACACACATTAAATACTATGCCGGGCAAGAGGCACTCTGACCGGGGTAACATTAGGTGTGCACTGCCCCCCTGGAGCCCTGTGGCACTTGGCACTTGGCACTTGGCACTTTAAACCTTTCATAAGTGCCATAGGTGCCAGACCCCTGACTGGGTCATTTTTAAAGAATAAAGGGCTACACACATTAAATACTATGCCGGGCAAGAGGCACTCTGACCGGGGTAACATTAGGTGTGCACTGCCCCCCTGGAGCCCTGTGGCACTTGGCACTTGGGATTTGGCACTTGGCATTTGGCACTTGGCACTTCCATAAGTGCCATAGAGTGGTAATTGCATAGGATTTCAGGGCTATACACATTAAATACTATGCCGGGCTAGAGGCACTTTGACTGGGATACAATTTTAAAAATTCCCGCACCATCTGGATTTGTCCACATGATGGCGACATTGGATAGGGTAAGCTGGGATAAAATTATGATGGTAATTGCATAGGATTTCAGGGGTATACACATTAAATACTATGCCGGGCAAGAGGCACTTTGACTGGGATAAAATTATGATGGTAATTGCATAGGATTTCAGGGCTATACACATTAAATACTATGCCGGGCTAGAGGCACTTTGACTGGGATACAATTTTAAAAATTCCCGCACCATCTGGATTTGTCCACATGATGGCGACATTGGATAGGGTAAGCTGGGATAAAATTATGATGGTAATTGCATAGGATTTCAGGGGTATACACATTAAATACTATGCCGGGCAAGAGGCACTTTGACTGGGATAAAATTATGATGGTAATTGCATAGGATTTCAGGGCTATACACATTAAATACTATGCCGGGCTAGAGGCACTTTGACTGGGATACAATTTTGTGGGTAATTGCATAGGATTTCAGGGGTATACACATTAAATACTATGCCGGGCAAGAGGCACTCTGACCGTGGTAACATTAGGTGTGCACTGCCCCCCTGGAGCCCTGTGGCACTTGGCACTTGGCACTTTAAACCTTTCATAAGTGCCATAGGTGCCAGACCCCTGCCTGGGTAATTTTTAAAGGATGCAGGGCTACACACATTAAATACTATGCCGGGCAAGAGGCACTCTGACTGGGGTAACATTATGTGTGCACTGCCCCCCTGGAGCCCTGTGGCACTTGGCACTTGGCACTTGGCATTTGGCACTTGGCACTTCCATAAGTGCCATAGAGTGGTAATTGCATAGGATTTCAGGGTAATACACATTAAATACTATGCCGGGCAAGAGGCACTCTGACTGGGGTAACATTATGTGTGCACTGCCCCCCTGGAGCCCTGTGGCACTTGGCACTTGGCACTTGGCATTTGGCACTTGGCACTTCCATAAGTGCCATAGAGTGGTAATTGCATAGGATTTCAGGGTAATACACATTAAATACTATGCCGGGCAAGAGGCACTCTGACTGGGGTAACATTATGTGTGCACTGCCCCCCTGGAGCCCTGTGGCACTTGGCACTTGGCATTTGGCACTTGGCACTTCCATAAGTGCCATAGAATGGTAATTGCATAGGATTTCAGGGCTATACACATTAAATACTATGCCGGGCAAGAGGCACTTTGACTGGGATACAATTTTACAAATTCCCGCACCATCTGGATTTGTCCACAAGATGGCATCATTGGATAGGGTAAGCTGATTTTAGGCATTGGGGCCTGGGAACACAATGTACATCAATGGCAGGGCTTTGCTGAAGATTGATGGGGAAATGGTGATGGGAAAATGGGCCAAAAAAAAGGGGGACAGAGCAGCCAACCTCCAAAGAGGCTGACTGCTCTGCCCCCCTTAAGGACAGTGGAACTACGGACCTCCAGGGCTATAGGCCTTCACTCACTACCCGGGTCAACATACATGTATACGGACGTGAGAGTACAGCTTACCCCCTGGAGATACGGACCTCCAG
>NW_024058124.1:42500-60000 GCF_016432855.1 Salvelinus namaycush
ATCGGGCGCCGAAGGGTTGGAATAACACCCTAAATCGGGCGCCGAAGGGCTGGAATAACACCCTAAATCGGGCGCCGAAGGGTTGGAATAACACCCTAAATCGGGCGCCGAAGGGCTGGAATAACACCCTAAATCGGGCACCGAAGGGTTGGGAATCACCCTAAATCGGTCGCCGGAGGTAAAAGGTCCAAGGGACCATGGTTCCGAGGGTCTCACATCCCTCAAACGTGTCCGTTTCACGTTTCCTAATCGGACTGAGCAGTTTGCCACCACCGCCGATTCTCTAGGACATGGAAGTCCTGTTGTCAAAAGTCAGGTTTCTCAAATCGCGCCGGTACCTGTCTGGTCCACCCACCAGGGAGTGTGTCATCGCCGGACAGGCCGAATTATCGAAAAAAGGCGTGTCAATCGATAGATTTCAATGTGCTCCGATTTTTTGCCAAAAGTTTGTGGACACTAAAACCGTTAAAACGTTAATAACACAAAAAATACAACTCCAATCTGGTTGAGGTTTTTTTGCACGAAAGGGTACAAATAGACGAACATTTTCATCTAATTATAACCGTTTTTCTATAAAACATTTAATAGAAAATCGTGTTTTAATGTTTTGGGGAAAAAAATCACTTGCCTGTACAATAGATTCCTATGGTTCCGAATTTTTTTTTACAGTGGATAACTGTTGACCATCACGAGAGAGGGTATGAGCCAAAATTTGGGGCATCTAGCCCATCGGGAATTATGTTTTATCATTATTTCAAGATTTCGGGAATTGGTCGAAAAAGTGACAGAGTGCCACTGCCGTGCACCTGGTATTATTTTTGGGTTACCAGGTGCATATTTTTATAATGGTTTTAAATGATTTTAGATAGGCTACATACCTCAATACCCTATATGGAACAACCATACTACGGACCCAAGTCAGTTGGGGCCGGCCTGAGTGATTTATGAAGCTTTTAAAAAATGTCTGTACTCATCCTCCCTTCTGTGCACCTGGTATTATTTTTGGGTTACCAGGTGCTCCTATTGAAATCGAATGAGTGCACCTGGTATTATTTTTGGGTTACCAGGTGCTGCTATTGAAATCGAATGAAAATGATTTTAAATGGCCTGCAGACACCCATGCCCGCTATGGGAGCACCATACTATGGGCACAAGTCAGTGGGGGCCGGCCTGAAGGATTTATGGAGCTTTTCAAAAAAGGTCCGAAAATATTCTATGTTGAACTACTCAGGAAAAACGGCTAAGTGCCCTCTTTTGGGTTACCAGGTGCTCCTATTGAAATCGAATGAGTGCACCTGGTATTATTTTGGGTTACCAGGTGCTGCTATTGAAATCGAATGAAAATGAATTTAAATGACCTGCCCACACCCATGCCCGCTATGGGAGCACCATACTACGGGCACAAGTCAGTGGCCACCGGCCTAAAAGATTTATGGAGCTTTTAAAAAATAAGGTCTGAATACTTTATATGTTGAACTTCTCAGGAAAAACGACAGAGTGCCCACTTTTTGGGTTACCAGGTGCCCCTATTGAAATCGAATGAAAACGAATTTAAATGACCTGCAGACACCCATGCCCGCTATGGGAGCACCATACTACGGGCACAAGTCAGTGGCCACCGGCCTAAGGGATTTATGGAGCTTTTATATAAAATGTCTGTACTCATCCTCCCCTCCGTGCACCTGGTATTATTTTTGGGTTACCAGGTGCTCCTATTCTAATCGAATGAAAATGAATTTAAATGACCTGCAGACACCCATGCCCGCTATGGGAGCACCATACTATGGGCACAAGTCAGTGGCCACCGGCCTAAGGGATTTATGGAGCTTTTCAAAAATAAGGTCTGAATACTTTCTATGTTGAACTACTCAGGAAAAACGACAGAGTGCCCACTTTTTGGGTTACCAGGTGCCCCTATTTAAATCGAATGAAAACGAATTTAAATGACCTGCAGACACCCATGCCCGCTATGGGAGCACCATACTACGGGCACAAGTCAGTAGGCACCGGCCTAAAGGATTTATGGAGCTTTTCAAAAATGTATGTAGTCACCCGCACTACTGACACCACCTTATGTTAGTTTGGGTTACCAGGTGCCCCTATTGAAATCGAATGAAAACGACTTTTAAGGGCCTGCCCACACCCATGCCCGATATGGGAGCACCATAGTAGGGGCCCAAGTCAGTAGGCACCGGCCTAAGGGATTTATGGAGCTTTTCAAAAAAAGTCCGAAAATATTCTATGTTGAACTATTCAGGAAAAACGACAGAGTGCCCTCTTTTTGGGTTACCAGGTGCCGCTATTGAAATCGAATGAAAACGACTTTTAAGGGCCTGCCCACGCCCATGCCCGATATGGGAGCACCATAGTAGGGGCCCAAGTCAGTAGGCACCGGCCTAAGGGATTTATGGAGCTTTTCAAAAAAAGTCCGAAAATATTCTATGTTGAACTATTCAGGAAAAACGACAGAGTGCCCTCTTTTTGGGTTACCAGGTGCCGCTATTGAAATCGAATGAAAACGACTTTTAAGGGCCTGCCCACAGCCCATGCCCGATATGGGAGCACCATACGTACGGGGCACAAGTCAGTAGGCACCGGCCTAAGGGATTTATGGAGCTTTTCAAAAAAAGTCCGAAAATATTCTATGTTGAACTACTCAGGAAAAACGACAGAGTGCCCACTTTTTGGGTTACCAGGTGCCCCTATTGAAATCGAATGAAAACGACTTTTAATAGCCTGCCCACACCCATGCCCGATATGGGAGCACCATACTACGGGCACAAGTCAGTAGGCACCGGCCTAAGGGATTTATGGAGCTTTTCAAAAAAAGTCCGAAAATATTCTATGTTGAACTATTCAGGAAAAACGACAGAGTGCCCTCTTTTTGGGTTACCAGGTGCCCCTATTGAAATCGAATGAAAACGACTTTTAATAGCCTGCCCACACCCATGCCCGATATGGGAGCACCATACTACGGGCACAAGTCAGTAGGCACCGGCCTAAGGGATTTATGGAGCTTTTCAAAAAAAGTCCGAAAATATTCTATGTTGATCTTATTCAGGAAAAACGACAGAGTGCCCTCTTTTTGGGTTACCAGGTGCCCCTATTGAAATCGAATGAAAACGACTTTTAATAGCCTGCCCACACCCATGCCCGATATGGGAGCACCATACTACGGGCACAAGTCAGTAGGCACCGGCCTAAGGGATTTATGGAGCTTTTCAAAAAAAGTCCGAAAATATTCTATGTTGAACTATTCAGGAAAAACGACAGAGTGCCCTCTTTTTGGGTTACCAGGTGCCGCTATTGAAATCGAATGAAAACGACTTTTAAGGGCCTGCCAGACCCATGCCCGATATGGGAGCACCATACGTACGGGGCACAAGTCAGTAGGCACCGGCCTAAGGGATTTATGGAGCTTTTCAAAAAAAGTCCGAAAATATTCTATGTTGAACTTTCAGGAAAAACGACAGAGTGCCCTCTTTTTGGGTTACCAGGTGCCCCTATTGAAATCGAATGAAAACGACTTTTAAGGGCCTGCCCACGCCCATGCCCGATATGGGAGCACCATACTATGGGCACAAGTCAGTAGGCACCGGCCTAAGGGATTTATGGAGCTTTTCAAAAAAAGTCCGAAAATATTCTATGTTGAACTTTTCAGGAAAAACGACAGAGTGCCCTCTTTTTGGGTTACCAGGTGCCCCTATTGAAATCGAATGAAAACGACTTTAATAGCCTGCCCACACCCATGCCCGATATGGGAGCACCATACTACGGGCACAAGTCAGTAGGCACCGGCCTAAGGGATTTATGGAGCTTTTCAAAAAAAGTCCGAAAATATTCTATGTTGAACTTTTCAGGAAAACGACAGAGTGCCCTCTTTTTGGGTTACCAGGTGCCCCTATTGAAATCGAATGAAAACGACTTTTAATAGGCCTGCCCACACCCATGCCCGATATGGGAGCACCATACTACGGGCACAAGTCAGTAGGCACCGGCCTAAGGGATTTATGGAGCTTTTAAAAAATAAGGTCTGAATACTTTCTAAGTTGAACTTTTCAGGAAAAACGACAGAGTGCCCTCTTTTTGGGTTACCAGGTGCCGCTATTGAAATCGAATGAAAATGAATTTAAAGGGCCTGCCCACACCCATGCCCGCTATGGGAGCACCATACTACGGGCACAAGTCAGTAGGCACCGGCCTAAGGGATTTATGGAGCTTTTATATAAAATGTCTGTCCGCATCCTCAACACTGACACCACCTTATGTTAGTTTGGGTTACCAGGTGCCGCTATTGAAATCGAATGAAAATGAATTTAAAGGGCCTGCCCACACCCATGCCCGCTATGGGAGCACCATACTACGGGCACAAGTCAGTAGGCACCGGCCTAAGGGATTTATGGAGCTTTTAAAAAATAAGGTCTGAATACTTTCTAAGTTGAACTTTTCAGGAAAAACGACAGAGTGCCCTCTTTTTGGGTTACCAGGTGCCGCTATTGAAATCGAATGAAAATGAATTTAAAGGGCCTGCCCACACCCATGCCCGCTATGGGAGCACCATACTACGGGCACAAGTCAGTAGGCACCGGCCTAAGGGATTTATGGAGCTTTTATATAAAATGTCTGTCCGCATCCTCAACACTGACACCACCTTATGTTAGTTTGGGTTACCAGGTGCCCCTATTTAAATCGAATGAAAATGAATTTAAAGGGCCTGCCCACACCCATGCCCGCTATGGGAGCACCATACTACGGGCACAAGTCAGTAGGCACCGGCCTAAGGGATTTATGGAGCTTTTAAAAAATAAGGTCTGAATACTTTCTAAGTTGAACTTTTCAGGAAAAACGACAGAGTGCCCTCTTTTTGGGTTACCAGGTGCGATATTGAAATCGAATGAAAATGAATTTAAAGGGCCTGCCACACCCATGCCCGCTATGGGAGCACCATACTACGGGCACAAGTCAGTAGGCACCGGCCTAAGGGATTTATGGAGCTTTTATATAAAATGTCTGTCCGCATCCTCAACACTGACACCACCTTATGTTAGTTTGGGTTACCAGGTGCCGCTATTGAAATCGAATGAAAATGAATTTAAAGGGCCTGCCCACACCCATGCCCGCTATGGGAGCACCATACTACGGGCACAAGTCAGTAGGCACCCGGCCTAAGGGATTTATGGAGCTTTTAAAAAATAAGGTCTGAATACTTTCTAAGTTGAACTTTTCAGGAAAAACGACAGAGTGCCCTCTTTTTGGGTTACCAGGTGCCGCTATTGAAATCGAATGAAAATGAATTTAAAGGGCCTGCCCACACCCATGCCCGCTATGGGAGCACCATACTACGGGCACAAGTCAGTAGGCACCGGCCTAAGGGATTTATGGAGCTTTTATATAAAATGTCTGTCCGCATCCTCAACACTGACACCACCTTATGTTAGTTTGGGTTACCAGGTGCCCCTATTTAAATCGAATGAAAATGAATTTAAAGGGCCTGCCCACACCCATGCCCGCTATGGGAGCACCATACTACGGGCACAAGTCAGTAGGCACCGGCCTAAGGGATTTATGGAGCTTTTAAAAAATAAGGTCTGAATACTTTCTAAGTTGAACTTTTCAGGAACAACGACAGAGTGCCCTCTTTTTGGGTTACCAGGTGCCGCTATTGAAATCGAATGAAAATGAATTTAAAGGGCCTGCCCACACCCATGCCCGCTATGGGAGCACCATACTACGGGCACAAGTCAGTGGCCACCGGCCTAAGGGATTTATGGAGCTTTTATATAAAATGTCTGTCCGCATCCTCAACACTGACACCACCTTATGTTAGTTTGGGTTACAGGTGCCCCCTATTTAAATCGAATGAAAATGAATTTAAAGGGCCTGCCCACACCCATGCCCGCTATGGGAGCACCATACTACGGGCACAAGTCAGTAGGCACCGGCCTAAGGGATTTATGGAGCTTTTAAAAAATAAGGTCTGAATACTTTCTAAGTTGAACTTTTCAGGAAAACGACAGAGTGCCCTCTTTTTGGGTTACCAGGTGCCCCTATTTAAATCGAATGAAAATGAATTTAAAGGGCCTGCCCACACCCATGCCCGCTATGGGAGCACCATACTACGGGCACAAGTCAGTGGCCACCGGCCTAAGGGATTTATGGAGCTTTTATATAAAATGTCTGTCCGCATCCTCAACACTGACACCACCTTATGTTAGTTTGGGTTACCAGGTGCCCCTATTTAAATCGAATGAAAATGAATTTAAAGGGCCTGCCCACACCCATGCCCGCTATGGGAGCACCATACTACGGGCACAAGTCAGTAGGCACCGGCCTAAGGGATTTATGGAGCTTTTAAAAAATAAGGTCTGAATACTTTCTAAGTTGAACTTTTCAGGAAAAACGACAGAGTGCCCTCTTTTTGGGTTACCAGGTGCCCCTATTTAAATCGAATGAAAATGAATTTAAAGGGCCTGCCCACACCCATGCCCGCTATGGGAGCACCATACTACGGGCACAAGTCAGTGGCCACCGGCCTAAGGGATTTATGGAGCTTTTAAAAAATAAGGTCTGTACTCATCCTCCCCTCCGTGCACCTGGTATTATTTTTGGGTTACCAGGTGCTCCTATGAAATCGAATGAGTGCACCTGGTATTATTTTTGGGTTACTAGGTGCTCCTATTGAAATAGAATGAAAATGACACACAAAGACAAGGATTAATTGCAAAATATTATATTTATTTTGAGTTCTTCATTGATTGATTTGTCTCTCAATTAATGTCCGAGCTTGCTTGCGTTACGAGGCAAATTATGGTAACGGTAGTAACGTGACTGTGTTTCCAGAGAGTGACACATATGGTCAGCCACAGTTCCCCGGTCTGTAACCGACCCATGGTTAAAGTTCAGTGTTGCAATGCTTCGTCGAATTGTTCCAAATGTCACTTTACTTCCAATGCCGAACTCTGCAAAAATCTTTCCACAAATGCACAGAGATTAAGGTATGGTTTCCCGCAGGATGTGAAAAAGAAGAGTGTTGTGTCTGGGGTAATTCCACTCAGATGAGGCCGGATCGCATGGAATTGTTTAAGCCAAGTGTATTCCTCCTGCGATAGAACTATTCTGCACTCCCCGAAGCTGGAGTTCGTTTTGTGGCTTGCAACGCACATCTGATAACCCCCACTTTCCAAGGATACTTCTGTAAAATCACTCTCACTGAACATGGTGACTGGGGATCGTCGAGTGCCATTAAATATGGCCAACCGGCTGGACATGAGAGCCGCAAACCTGCGTCTGTCAGAGGAGGTGGCTCGCACTTCAGCCTACTGAGAACAGCAGGAATAGATTGATTACTTAACTCAACAAATCGGTTTAAATCAGCAGCGGCTGAGCACCTCGTCCTGTGCAGCGTCTGCGAAATTGTGCCTTGTGCGTTGTCCTGACTCTGCCTAGAACTCCTGTCCATCTTTGCAAAGCATAGTAACATTTTTTCGAATCATACTGACTTCACATTGCATTTTGCGGCCGGAACTCTATAAGATATTTCAGGAAACTTCGAACATCGGATCGGTACATTTTTAACGTGGATGGTGCCAAACCACGGCCTTCAATCTGCCCATACCAGTCATACACACGCATGTAGCTGTCCAGAAAACACAGTCCTTCATCGAGTTTGCCCTCGGACATAATGTAGAGGAATTCCCGTACTCGGGACAGACTGCTGCGACTATTATCAATGCGTTTAACCGAAGGGTTGATACCATTAGTAAAGGTCGCATAGTCTTTAAAAATTAGAGTATTCCAACCTTGATTCATTGGCGACACACCGGCGTCTTCATCACTGTCGGAGTTGGTGGATGTCGACACGACGCAGGCTTGCTCCCTCGGTTCCGGGCGTTGTTCACCACCGATAGGACTGGTTGACTGCACCGCCGACTGCTCACTCTCGCCACTCAGTTGCTTCTCCGGGGAACAATCGCTGTCAACAGACTGCATAAACCCAGAGTCGTCACCGGGCTCCAGCCGCTGTTCAATGTCGTTGTTAGGCAGCTCTATATCAGTCGAAACCCGGCTAGATTGCACAGCGTGCTTCCATGATAACGTCTTAATCTTAAGTCCATGGACAGTCTTAAAATGTTTGTCGAGCCGCGCGATATGCGTTGGTACAAAGTCCACAGTCATGTCGTTGTTTGCTGTACATAGCTTCTCTCTCCTGCCTGCCTTCCTCCGTGTATGTTTGTGTCTGCCAAGAAGCCGAACTCTAATCATGGGTCCTAATTATAGCCAGGTGTGGATACAGGCGTGGCATTGTTAATTGGACTGGAGGGAAATTGAAAGGCCAAGGCCACCTAGTTTCCGCTATACTCCCATGAGTGTGCTTGGCTCAGTGTGTAGAGCCCCCGACTATCACTCAGGAGACCGGGGTTCGAGACCCAGGTGAGGCACACTAATTGCTCTCATTTTACCCCCTAAAGAAGGTCTTGAAAGGCCAAGGCAACCTAGTTTCTGCTCTACTCCCATGAGTGTGCTTGGCTCAGTGTGTAGAGCCCCCGACTACTCAGGAGACGGGGTTCGAGACCCAGGTGAGGCACACTAATTGCTCTCATTTTACCCCCCCTAAAGAAGGTCTTGAAAGGCCAAGGCAACCTAGTTCTGCTCTACTCCCATGAGTGTGCTTGCTCAGTGTGTAGAGCCCCCGACTATCACAGGAGACCGGGGTTCGAGACCCAGGTGAGGCACACTAATTGCTCTCATTTTACCCCCCTAAAGAAGGTCTTGAAAGGCCAAGGCAACCTAGTTTTCTGCTCTACTCCCATGAGTGTGCTTGGCTCAGTGGTAGAGCCCCCGACTATCACTCAGGAGACCGGGGTTCGAGACCCAGGTGAGGCACACTAATTGCTCTCATTTTACCCCCCTAAGAAGGTCTTGAAAGGCCAAGGCAACCTAGTTTCTGCTCTACTCCCATGAGTGTGCTTGGCTCAGTGTGTAGAGCCCCCGACTATCACTCAGGAGGAACCGGGTTCGAGACCCAGGTGAGGCACACAATTGCTCTCATTTTACCCCCCTAAAGAAGGTCTTGAAAGGCCAAGGCAACCTAGTTTCTGCTCTACTCCCATGAGTGTGCTTGGCTCAGTGTGTAGAGCCCCCGACTATCACTCAGGAGACCGGGGTTCGAGACCCAGGTGAGGCCACTAATTGCTCTCATTTTACCCCCCTAAAGAAGGTCTTGAAGGCCAAGGCAACCTAGTTTCTGCTAAACTCCCAGGACACTGATGGCGGTGGTACAGCACCGAACGACCTAAGCCAGCGATCATGTTCGAGGCTGTTCGAGTCCCATGTGACGGGAATCACTGCTCTCATTTTACCCCCCTAAAGAAGGTCTTGAAAGGCCAAGGCAACCTAGTTTCTGCTCTACTCCCAGGAGTGTGCTTGGCTCAGTGTGTAGAGCGCCCGACTATCACTCAGGAGATCGGGGTTCGAGACCCAGTGAGGTGATCGATTTCAATGACAAGGTAAGTACCATAATTACCCTAACCCATGCCGTAATCCTAACCCATGCCGTAATGCCTAACCCATGCCGTAATGCCTAACCCTTACCAGAATGCCAGATACGTAATGCCCTTACCCTAACCCTTACCCTAACCCTAACAAGGTCGTTGTTAATGCCAGAATGCCCGTAATGCCTAGGGCTATACACATTAAATACTATGCCGGGCTAGAGGCACTTTGACTGGGATACAATTACGTGTGCACTGCCCATGGAGCCACTTGGCACTTCCATAAGTGTCATAGAATGGTAATTGCATAGGATTTCATGAAATACTATGCCGGGCTAGAACGGAATGGTAATTGCATAGGATTTCAAGAAATACTATGCCGGGCTAGAACATCATTCCCGAACCACCTGTGAGTGTCCACATGATGGCAACATTGGATAGGGTAAGCTAGAAGCACTTAGGATTTCAGGGCTATACACATTAAATACTATGCCGGGCTAGAGGCACTTTGACCGGGATACAATTTTGTGGGTAATTGCATAGGATTTCAGGGGTATACACATTACATACTATGCCGGGCAAGAGGCACTCTGACTGGGGTAACATTATGTGTGCACTGCCCCCCTGGAGCCCTGTGGCACTTGGCACTTGGCACTTGGCACTTTAAACCTTTCATAAGTGCCATAGGTGCCAGACCCCTGACTGGGTCATTTTTAAAGAATAAAGGGCTACACACATTAAATACTATGCCGGGCAAGAGGCACTCTGACCGGGGTAACATTAGGTGTGCACTGCCCCCTGGAGCCCTGTGGCACTTGGCACTTGGCACTTGGCACTTTAAACCTTTCATAAGTGCCATAGGTGCCAGACCCCTGACTGGGTCATTTTTAAAGGATAAAGGGCTACACACATTAAATACTATGCCGGGCAAGAGGCACTCTGACCGGGGTAACATTAGGTGTGCACTGCCCCCTGGAGCCCTGTGGCACTTGGCACTTGGCACTTGGCACTTTAAACCTTTCATAAGTGCCATAGGTGCCAGACCCCTGACTGGGTCATTTTTAAAGAATAAAGGGCTACACACATTAAATACTATGCCGGGCAAGAGGCACTCTGACCGGGGTAACATTAGGTGTGCACTGCCCCCCTGGAGCCCTGTGGCACTTGGCACTTGGCACTTGGCACTTTAAACCTTTCATAAGTGCCATAGGTGCCAGACCCCTGACTGGGTCATTTTTAAAGAATAAAGGGCTACACACATTAAATACTATGCCGGGCAAGAGGCACTCTGACCGGGGTAACATTAGGTGTGCACTGCCCCCTGGAGCCCTGTGGCACTTGGCACTTGGCACTTGGCACTTTAAACCTTTCATAAGTGCCATAGGTGCCAGACCCCTGACTGGGTCATTTTTAAAGAATAAAGGGCTACACACATTAAATACTATGCCGGGCAAGAGGCACTCTGACCGGGGTAACATTAGGTGTGCACTGCCCCCCTGGAGCCCTGTGGCACTTGGCACTTGGCACTTGGCACTTTAAACCTTTCATAAGTGCCATAGGTGCCAGACCCCTGACTGGGTCATTTTAAAGAATAAAGGGCTACACACATTAAATACTATGCCGGGCAAGAGGCACTCTGACCGGGGTAACATTAGGTGTGCACTGCCCCCCTGGAGCCCTGTGGCACTTGGCACTTGGCACTTGGCACTTTAAACCTTTCATAAGTGCCATAGGTGCCAGACCCCTGACTGGGTCATTTTTAAAGAATAAAGGGCTACACACATTAAATACTATGCCGGGCAAGAGGCACTCTGACCGGGGTAACATTAGGTGTGCACTGCCCCCTGGAGCCCTGTGGCACTTGGCACTTGGCACTTGGCACTTTAAACCTTTCATAAGTGCCATAGGTGCCAGACCCCTGACTGGGTCATTTTTAAAGAATAAAGGGCTACACACATTAAATACTATGCCGGGCAAGAGGCACTCTGACCGGGGTAACATTAGGTGTGCACTGCCCCCCTGGAGCCCTGTGGCACTTGGCACTTGGCACTTGGCACTTTAAACCTTTCATAAGTGCCATAGGTGCCAGACCCCTGACTGGGTCATTTTTAAAGAATAAAGGGCTACACACATTAAATACTATGCCGGGCAAGAGGCACTCTGACCGGGGTAACATTAGGTGTGCACTGCCCCCCTGGAGCCCTGTGGCACTTGGCACTTGGCACTTGGCACTTTAAACCTTTCATAAGTGCCATAGGTGCCAGACCCCTGACTGGGTCATTTTTAAAGAATAAAGGGCTACACACATTAAATACTATGCCGGGCAAGAGGCACTCTGACCGGGGTAACATTAGGTGTGCACTGCCCCCCTGGAGCCCTGTGGCACTTGGCACTTGGCACTTGGCACTTTAAACCTTTCATAAGTGCCATAGGTGCCAGACCCCTGACTGGGTCATTTTTAAAGAATAAAGGGCTACACACATTAAATACTATGCCGGGCAAGAGGCACTCTGACCGGGGTAACATTAGGTGTGCACTGCCCCCCTGGAGCCCTGTGGCACTTGGCACTTGGCACTTGGCACTTTAAACCTTTCATAAGTGCCATAGGTGCCAGACCCCTGACTGGGTCATTTTTAAAGAATAAAGGGCTACACACATTAAATACTATGCCGGGCAAGAGGCACTCTGACCGGGGTAACATTAGGTGTGCACTGCCCCCCTGGAGCCCTGTGGCACTTGGCACTTGGCACTTGGCACTTTAAACCTTTCATAAGTGCCATAGGTGCCAGACCCCTGACTGGGTCATTTTAAAGAATAAAGGGCTACACACATTAAATACTATGCCGGGCAAGAGGCACTCTGACCGGGGTAACATTAGGTGTGCACTGCCCCCCTGGAGCCCTGTGGCACTTGGCACTTGGCACTTGGCACTTTAAACCTTTCATAAGTGCCATAGGTGCCAGACCCCTGACTGGGTCATTTTTAAAGAATAAAGGGCTACACACATTAAATACTATGCCGGGCAAGAGGCACTCTGACCGGGGTAACATTAGGTGTGCACTGCCCCCCTGGAGCCCTGTGGCACTTGGCACTTGGCACTTGGCACTTTAAACCTTTCATAAGTGCCATAGGTGCCAGACCCCTGACTGGGTCATTTTTAAAGAATAAAGGGCTACACACATTAAATACTATGCCGGGCAAGAGGCACTCTGACCGGGGTAACATTAGGTGTGCACTGCCCCCCTGGAGCCCTGTGGCACTTGGCACTTGGCACTTGGCACTTTAAACCTTTCATAAGTGCCATAGGTGCCAGACCCCTGACTGGGTCATTTTTAAAGAATAAAGGGCTACACACATTAAATACTATGCCGGGCAAGAGGCACTCTGACCGGGGTAACATTAGGTGTGCACTGCCCCCCTGGAGCCCTGTGGCACTTGGCACTTGGCACTTGGCACTTTAAACCTTTCATAAGTGCCATAGGTGCCAGACCCCTGACTGGGTCATTTTAAAGAATAAAGGGCTACACACATTAAATACTATGCCGGGCAAGAGGCACTCTGACCGGGGTAACATTAGGTGTGCACTGCCCCCCTGGAGCCCTGTGGCACTTGGCACTTGGCACTTGGCACTTTAAACCTTTCATAAGTGCCATAGGTGCCAGACCCCTGACTGGGTCATTTTTAAAGAATAAAGGGCTACACACATTAAATACTATGCCGGGCAAGAGGCACTCTGACCGGGGTAACATTAGGTGTGCACTGCCCCCCTGGAGCCCTGTGGCACTTGGCACTTGGCACTTGGCACTTTAAACCTTTCATAAGTGCCATAGGTGCCAGACCCCTGACTGGGTCATTTTTAAAGAATAAAGGGCTACACACATTAAATACTATGCCGGGCAAGAGGCACTCTGACCGGGGTAACATTAGGTGTGCACTGCCCCCCTGGAGCCCTGTGGCACTTGGCACTTGGCACTTGGCACTTTAAACCTTTCATAAGTGCCATAGGTGCCAGACCCCTGACTGGGTCATTTTTAAAGAATAAAGGGCTACACACATTAAATACTATGCCGGGCAAGAGGCACTCTGACCGGGGTAACATTAGGTGTGCACTGCCCCCTGGAGCCCTGTGGCACTTGGCACTTGGCACTTGGCACTTTAAACCTTTCATAAGTGCCATAGGTGCCAGACCCCTGACTGGGTCATTTTAAAGAATAAAGGGCTACACACATTAAATACTATGCCGGGCAAGAGGCACTCTGACCGGGGTAACATTAGGTGTGCACTGCCCCCTGGAGCCCTGTGGCACTTGGCACTTGGCACTTGGCACTTTAAACCTTTCATAAGTGCCATAGGTGCCAGACCCCTGACTGGGTCATTTTTAAAGAATAAAGGGCTACACACATTAAATACTATGCCGGGCAAGAGGCACTCTGACCGGGGTAACATTAGGTGTGCACTGCCCCCTGGAGCCCTGTGGCACTTGGCACTTGGCACTTGGCACTTTAAACCTTTCATAAGTGCCATAGGTGCCAGACCCCTGACTGGGTCATTTTTAAAGAATAAAGGGCTACACACATTAAATACTATGCCGGGCAAGAGGCACTCTGACCGGGGTAACATTAGGTGTGCACTGCCCCCCTGGAGCCCTGTGGCACTTGGCACTTGGCACTTGGCACTTTAAACCTTTCATAAGTGCCATAGGTGCCAGACCCCTGACTGGGTCATTTTTAAAGAATAAAGGGCTACACACATTAAATACTATGCCGGGCAAGAGGCACTCTGACCGGGGTAACATTAGGTGTGCACTGCCCCCCTGGAGCCCTGTGGCACTTGGCACTTGGCACTTGGCACTTTAAACCTTTCATAAGTGCCATAGGTGCCAGACCCCTGACTGGGTCATTTTTAAAGAATAAAGGGCTACACACATTAAATACTATGCCGGGCAAGAGGCACTCTGACCGGGTAACATTAGGTGTGCACTGGCCCCCTGGAGCCCTGTGGCACTTGGCACTTGGCACTTGGCACTTTAAACCTTTCATAAGTGCCATAGGTGCCAGACCCCTGACTGGGTCATTTTTAAAGAATAAAGGGCTACACACATTAAATACTATGCCGGGCAAGAGGCACTCTGACCGGGGTAACATTAGGTGTGCACTGCCCCCCTGGAGCCCTGTGGCACTTGGCACTTGGCACTTGGCACTTTAAACCTTTCATAAGTGCCATAGGTGCCAGACCCCTGACTGGGTCATTTTTAAAGAATAAAGGGCTACACACATTAAATACTATGCCGGGCAAGAGGCACTCTGACCGGGGTAACATTAGGTGTGCACTGCCCCCCTGGAGCCCTGTGGCACTTGGCACTTGGCACTTGGCACTTTAAACCTTTCATAAGTGCCATAGGTGCCAGACCCCTGACTGGGTCATTTTTAAAGAATAAAGGGCTACACACATTAAATACTATGCCGGGCAAGAGGCACTCTGACCGGGGTAACATTAGGTGTGCACTGCCCCCCTGGAGCCCTGTGGCACTTGGCACTTGGCACTTGGCACTTTAAACCTTTCATAAGTGCCATAGGTGCCAGACCCCTGACTGGGTCATTTTTAAAGAATAAAGGGCTACACACATTAAATACTATGCCGGGCAAGAGGCACTCTGACCGGGGTAACATTAGGTGTGCACTGCCCCCCTGGAGCCCTGTGGCACTTGGCACTTGGCACTTGGCACTTTAAACCTTTCATAAGTGCCATAGGTGCCAGACCCCTGACTGGGTCATTTTTAAAGAATAAAGGGCTACACACATTAAATACTATGCCGGGCAAGAGGCACTCTGACCGGGGTAACATTAGGTGTGCACTGCCCCCCTGGAGCCCTGTGGCACTTGGCACTTGGCACTTGGCACTTTAAACCTTTCATAAGTGCCATAGGTGCCAGACCCCTGACTGGGTCATTTTTAAAGAATAAAGGGCTACACACATTAAATACTATGCCGGGCAAGAGGCACTCTGACCGGGGTAACATTAGGTGTGCACTGCCCCCCTGGAGCCCTGTGGCACTTGGCACTTGGCACTTGGCACTTTAAACCTTTCATAAGTGCCATAGGTGCCAGACCCCTGACTGGGTCATTTTTAAAGAATAAAGGGCTACACACATTAAATACTATGCCGGGCAAGAGGCACTCTGACCGGGGTAACATTAGGTGTGCACTGCCCCCCTGGAGCCCTGTGGCACTTGGCACTTGGCACTTGGCACTTTAAACCTTTCATAAGTGCCATAGGTGCCAGACCCCTGACTGGGTCATTTTTAAAGAATAAAGGGCTACACACATTAAATACTATGCCGGGCAAGAGGCACTCTGACCGGGGTAACATTAGGTGTGCACTGCCCCCCTGGAGCCCTGTGGCACTTGGCACTTGGCACTTGGCACTTTAAACCTTTCATAAGTGCCATAGGTGCCAGACCCCTGACTGGGTCATTTTTAAAGAATAAAGGGCTACACACATTAAATACTATGCCGGGCAAGAGGCACTCTGAGGGGTAACATTAGGTGTGCACTGCCCCCCTGGAGCCCTGTGGCACTTGGCACTTGGCACTTGGCACTTTAAACCTTTCATAAGTGCCATAGGTGCCAGACCCCTGACTGGGTCATTTTTAAAGAATAAAGGGCTACACACATTAAATACTATGCCGGGCAAGAGGCACTCTGACCGGGGTAACATTAGGTGTGCACTGCCCCCCTGGAGCCCTGTGGCACTTGGCACTTGGGATTTGGCACTTGGCATTTGGCACTTGGCACTTCCATAAGTGCCATAGAGTGGTAATTGCATAGGATTTCAGGGCTATACACATTAAATACTATGCCGGGCTAGAGGCACTTTGACTGGGATACAATTTTAAAAATTCCCGCACCATCTGGATTTGTCCACATGATGGCGACATTGGATAGGGTAAGCTGGGATAAAATTATGATGGTAATTGCATAGGATTTCAGGGGTATACACATTAAATACTATGCCGGGCAAGAGGCACTTTGACTGGGATAAAATTATGATGGTAATTGCATAGGATTTCAGGGCTATACACATTAAATACTATGCCGGGCTAGAGGCACTTTGACTGGGATACAATTTTAAAAATTCCCGCACCATCTGGATTTGTCCACATGATGGCGACATTGGATAGGGTAAGCTGGGATAAAATTATGATGGTAATTGCATAGGATTTCAGGGGTATACACATTAAATACTATGCCGGGCAAGAGGCACTTTGACTGGGATAAAATTATGATGGTAATTGCATAGGATTTCAGGGCTATACACATTAAATACTATGCCGGGCTAGAGGCACTTTGACTGGGATACAATTTTGTGGGTAATTGCATAGGATTTCAGGGGTATACACATTAAATACTATGCCGGGCAAGAGGCACTCTGACCGTGGTAACATTAGGTGTGCACTGCCCCCCTGGAGCCCTGTGGCACTTGGCACTTGGCACTTTAAACCTTTCATAAGTGCCATAGGTGCCAGACCCCTGCCTGGGTAATTTTTAAAGGATGCAGGGCTACACACATTAAATACTATGCCGGGCAAGAGGCACTCTGACTGGGGTAACATTATGTGTGCACTGCCCCCCTGGAGCCCTGTGGCACTTGGCACTTGGCACTTGGCATTTGGCACTTGGCACTTCCATAAGTGCCATAGAGTGGTAATTGCATAGGATTTCAGGGTAATACACATTAAATACTATGCCGGGCAAGAGGCACTCTGACTGGGGTAACATTATGTGTGCACTGCCCCCCTGGAGCCCTGTGGCACTTGGCACTTGGCACTTGGCATTTGGCACTTGGCACTTCCATAAGTGCCATAGAGTGGTAATTGCATAGGATTTCAGGGTAATACACATTAAATACTATGCCGGGCAAGAGGCACTCTGACTGGGGTAACATTATGTGTGCACTGCCCCCCTGGAGCCCTGTGGCACTTGGCACTTGGCATTTGGCACTTGGCACTT
>NW_024058124.1:65000-66908 GCF_016432855.1 Salvelinus namaycush
TTGATTTGGCCCCCGACGGATGTCTCACCGGTAGGGGATTGAAGCGGCCCACCTCGTAGGGGTCGCTCCCTTACCTCACGGTCCTGTCCCGCCAGGGTCCACCGCCCTATACCGCGACTTGACTGTCCCCCGGGGCCCATGGATTAAAGCGTCGTCAAGTCGATACTCCGCCCACTCTCTGCGATAACCACATCCCCGTAGTTCGGACCAAGCGCAGCCGATACCAACTGTGGAATCCGATCGCCCTGCCTCAGCGTACTTCAGGATAAGGCACGGCGGTTCCCACATGTGCTAGCATGTAGACCCTTACCCTACCCTCCTTTTTCCAACCTTTTACGAGACAGTTTGACCGACCCACGATCAAAACCAACCTGCCAGATGTCGTAAGAATCGGGGCTGAGGGGCCCTGTTACCAGGCCCCTCTCTAATCAACTCTTCCTAGCCTGCCAAGTTCGCATACCTGCAATTCGGCGTCCCTTCCCCGCTGGGTCCCCGACCCGCCACCGCCCCGTGGCTCTGAACATTGGGTGCGCCAAACGCACTCGCATGCGCTGACCCGCACTCAGGCACGCCTGAGGCCAGGTACTGATTCCCATTGGTCAGCCCCTGCCATCCCCCTCTACACCCCGAGGGGCGCTGCGGAGATAGCCGGACCCCCGCTGGAAACCAGCCTTACCCTAGTATTGTTCCCGCGCTGCGATAACGATCCTGAACCCACGCGGTCCGGACTCCGCACCAAATTTCAGATTTTTACCACCCCAATCAGGTATCACACGGGTAGGGGCTGAAGGGGCCCTAAGAGGGTCCCTCCTACCTCACCGTGCTACCCCGATTGGAGTGGATTTTAACGAGAGGCGCTCAACTTAGCATGTTACTTCCCTGTATGCTTGGGAACTACTATCGTCCTTGTTACGCCACTGGGGTCACCTTTTTACGGGTGTCACACGGGGTAGAAGTTGGGAGGGCCCTTCCATCTGCAGGCCTTCTTCGACCTCACCTCCACTTTTCTCCCCCGCCCCAGTTAGCGTGATGCGGCTGAACGCCACCTCAGATTAGCAACACAGAGTAATTCTAGAAGGGGCCCCCAACGGGGGGCGAGGCAATACAATCCCAAATAGATCTCGCCGCCTTCCTTCTTCTCTCTGTTAGCTCTCTCTGAGGCCATTATTATTTAATCCCTTCCTTAAGGGACAAATGTAACATTGGAACACCCCGTTGGGACCGCTCCCAGTCCGGGGCTAAAGTAGCGTAGCTGGGGAGATCCGCGAGAAGGGCCCGGCACGCGTCCAGAGTCGCCGCTGCCAACCGCCTAACCCAACCCATCGCCGGTCCGCCTTAGGCCTGCCGCAGGACACCACCACAATGAACCCCCACAAACGGCCCCTTGCGAGACCGCCAATGAGAGCCCCCATGATGGGCCACACGACAAACTTCCAACGGTGGCGACAGGAGGGCGGCGGAGCAACTGCTCCCCCAGCCGCGGCTCGAGCCCAGCCACGCTTCGCACCTCAGCCCGACCGACCCAGCCCTTAGAGCCAATCCTTATCCCGAAGTTACGGATCTGACTTGCCGACTTCCCTTACATACATTGTTCTAACATGCCAGAGGCTGTTCACCTTGGAGACCTGCTGCGGATATGGGTACGGCCCGGCGCGAGATTTACACCATCTCCCCGGATTTTCAAGGGCCAGCGAGAGCTCACCGGACGCCGCCGGAACCGCGACGCTTTCCAGGGCTTGGGCCCCTCTCTCGGGGCGAACCCATTCCAGGGCGCCCTGCCCTTCACAAAGAAAAGAGAACTCTCCCCGGGGCTCCTGCCAGCTTCTCCGGGATCGTTCGCGTTACCGCACTGGACGCCTCGCGGCGCCCATCTCCGCCACTCCGGATTCGGGATCTGAACCCGACTCC